>NW_009910575.1:4103-18077 GCF_000696875.1 Nestor notabilis
CAGTCAAAGTGTGCAGCACAATTCAACTGGGGAATAAGCATAGGGAATACTGGAGCACTACAGAGGAGCACCAGAACTGAGTGCTAGAAGCAAAGTTTCAAGCTAGATGGAAGTCCAACAGCTTCCTCAAGATCCTGCATCAAGGTCCTGCATCATGAACAACAATAACCTTTATGATCACCTGAGTACTTACAGGTCCAACACACCATATCAGAGCTTCTGGCAGCTACAAGGCAAAACTACAGTTCAACCCAGGTATCCAAAGCAGTCATGTTTAAATCTTAACCTCCCTCCAATGAACTGAAAAGCTGGGCTCACTCCCATCCTGTTTGCATCCCTGCCACCCAGTGAGTGCTCCCTCCTCCTGTTACCCATTACTGACTTCTGCAACTGCCATTTTAGCCAGAATATGGGGACAGCAGCAACCTAAAATAATACCCCAAAACCCCAGTGCAGAGCCCATAGGCCTTTTCCTCCAGTCTGGGCTTCTAGTTCCAGAGGCAGGAAGGCCAAATGTGCCCAGACAGTAGAGACAAGAAACCTGTAAGTAAAGTGATGGTGTTTGCACTGAACAAAGCAGCTTCTTACCTTGCATGTTGCCACTTAATACACAGAACAACTGTAGCACACTCCAGAAGTGGCTTGGATCAGCTCACAGGAATGTCTTCCACATATATAACCTGATACAGAAACTCATGTTTGGAGTCACAAATCATGTGTTGTCTTGTGTCATCTCCTCACTTCTCTCCATGTTTTGTTACTTTGAGCTCCACTGAAATCTTGAGTGAGTTTAGTTTGTCTCATCTATACAAGTACTTTCAAACCTGAGTCAAGCTGAGTCCAAGTGTGTCAACTGGAAGTCATTTTATACATCGGTCCGTACTGCTGTTGGCTGATGATGTTCCCCTTGCAACAAGCAGCCTTTCTTGTTCAAGACAGTTTTACACAAAGTCCTGATCAAATTCACTTAAGTAAAAAGAAAACCTTAAGAGGAGCAAGACTCATTTCCTGCCCCTCCGTGCTTTCATTCTTCCACTCACAGAATGGGTTGGGTTGGAAGCAACCTTTTCAAGGCTCTTCTAGACCAACCCCCCTGCAATGAGCAGGGACATCAACTAGACCAGGTTGCCAGAACCACATGGGAAAGAGAGGAATCTTTATACACTTTGGAAGCCTCTTCCTCACACAGCCAGTTGCAGCACTCCATTCTCCATTGCTTCAGGAAGAAAACTGTCACCCAAGATCAGGAAAAGCAGAACTCAGGAGTTAACCAGTGCATGCAAGGTCAATGATCCGAGGAACAGGTTCAAAACTACTCACACAAAAGGCAAATTTATGAATCAAAACGGAAAAGAAGCAAGTTTCCAAGTGTGTGACCAAGTTTAATGATACATCTGTTCTGAAACACTCGACCATCAATAACATTGCATGGGTTCCGATGCCCAGAATGTTACTTCATAGGTGTTTTATATGAATATTTACAAAGACTTTCAAAATTCAGTGGCACTAAACAAACGAGAAGAACTTAAAACTTTAAGCTACAATGCTTAAAAAATGTAAACAGTTTATTTTACAGAGTTGTAAAATAGAAGAACTTTCTAATGCAGCTTAATTTTATCTGTAAGGTGACTATATCCTGGTGCCCGTGAAGAAGGAATGAGAGAATTCTTTACACAAGTATTGTGCTCCAGTGTGCAAAAAATCATATATAAGAAAAGAATTGAAAGTCCACAACAATTAAAAGACAACAAAAAGAAGTTTTCCACGTCCTGAAGTTGAGAAATTTATAAAAACATTTACACATCTTGCTGACTCATCAGAAGCTCCCATAACTTAAACCTCGCAACAACAGCGACTACAGATTCAACATCTTACCCAATGGAATCTTGTGCAAAAAGCAGACCAGAGCATTCCCCCAACCTTCCCTTCCCATCCCTGACATCTAGTGGCCACTGGCACCACCGGAATCCTTTTGATACCTGTTCAAACGAGTGCCCGTAACCAACGCACGTGTGTTCCTGCACAGAGACCCCCGCAGGTTCACAAGGACAGCGCAGAACAACTGCTCATAGGAAGTTTAGAGTCTGAAGTTTGGCAGAATTATTCTCAGACATTCCTCTCTATTCTACAAAGCCCAGGTGTTAAAGGCAGACGCTGCTTTCCCAGGACCCAATATTTGAGTAGCCTTAAAAGAAAGATTTAAAAAGAAATCAGCCTGTAACATTATTATATTAGATACTCTGCTTCGCCCGCGTTATTTCGGGGGGTGAATCCCACAGTACCATAGCTTTGTGCTGTCACTTGCAGAACAACTAAGATACATATTTCTTTTTGTTAATGAAGACTTTGATTGCTCCAGTGAAGTCGGCTGATAAAAGCACTTCTGTGTGATCTGTCTTCAAAGCTCCTTAAGAAGGAAAGAGAATAAACTGTTAGTTCATCTAAAAAAAATGTATTAAAAGATCAAGCTCTCATTAAAAGCTAAGCTCTTGCTGTGACACCTTTCCTCCTTTATCACATTCCTGTTATTTAGCCAATACCTCAAGGAACATTTGCACCTCTTGGAAAGGGAACTTGCATTAGAGGGCTGGAGAAAGGCTGACAGAGCTGAGCTGGTTCAGCCTGGAGAAGAGAAGGCTCCTGAAGGGGACACCTTAGAGCAGCTCCAGTGCCTAAAGGGGCTCCAGGAAACCTGGAGAGGGGCTTTGGACAAGGGATGGAGGGACAGGACAAGGGGAATGGCTTGAACCTGCCAGAGAGGAGATCGAGATGAGCTCTGAGGCAGAAGCTCTTCCCTGGGAGGTGCTGAGGCGCTGGCACAGGGTGCCCAGAGAAGCTGTGGCTGCCCCATCCCTGGCAGTGTTCAAGGCCAGGTTGGACACAGGGGCTTGGAGCAACCTGCTCTAGTGGAAGGTGTCCCTGCCCGTGGCAGGGGTTGGAACTGGATGAGCTTTAAGCTCCCTTCCAACACAAACCATTCTAGGATTCTGTGTTGGTACAATTCAACTTCCCAACAGCTCAAATGTAGAAAGAATAATCCTAAAGTGCAGAGGGCAGTAGCTCTGCCCCTCACTTCACATGCTCTCAGGTTTTAAGAATACAGCAGTTATCAAAATGTTTAACTGCTAAGGCAGGAATGTCCATGCCCCTGCAAGGACTTTTCTTCTCAAGAACTCTCCTCCCCAAATGAATAATCTTTTCCTCCTCATACCATGGCATCAGGCAGAGCTCATCTTAAACACCTACCAGAGGGTATGGTGTCTGACGTTTCAGAATCTTCTCCCTTACTTTCGGCTTCTTGCTTTTCTGAAGTTTCCAGTGACACCATCAACCCAGGATTGGGAGCAAAAATCGCTGATGTGACCACTGCATTGTGAGCTTCAGAAAGAAAACCCAAGTTTGGTTACGTGGCTTCAAGGAACTGTTCGTTATACAAGAACATCAAGCATCAGTTTCAGTAAATATCCAAAGATCTCAGTGCTAGTGGCACCAGGTAAGCTCATCATTCAGAAACTGTCACTGGTTTATAAGCTTGGGAAGCCCAGAAGTTCCTGTAAGTGCCCAAAACTAACTGGTAAGGGCTCTGGAACATGTTTAATAGAAACACAGCCCAAAAACTTGTGTGTGTGTGTGCAGGAGACAGTTGCTCCTTTTTTGCATTGTTTTCAGTCACTTTCCCATAAAGGATCTAAGGATCAGTTTCTACACTTACACAATCAAGCTCTGCCAGCACAACGTTCTTACTCAGTTTTGCTGGCAGAACCTGACTGAAGTTCTCTTACTGAAACTGGACACACTCTGGGCTGCTCTGTCTCTTGCCACCCCAAGCATGCATCTGCAGAGTTTCTTGTGGACAAGGTTTTCTGACAGGCCACTTACTGAAAACCCACCCGTTCCAATGCACTAAGTGAACAGCACTGCTGAGCAAATGAAAGAACATTAAAAGACTTCAGTTTTGAAATCATATGAGCTTTGATACAACACAGATCAAAGACTGGTTTTTACCTTTAATGCCTTCCCAGAAGTCATTACGGTCTCTCCTTACAGATGTGAACTTGCTCAAGTCATGGTATGTACTCCAGATATACACATATTTATCTTCTGAACCACTTACGATGTAGGTAAAGTCATGGCTAAAGATTCAAAGAAGGAAAGACATTACTTTTCTTAGCTGTGCAAGCACCCATTACAGCAGCTCTCCAGATGATGTGCAGCTTTACAAGTGCAATTAGGCCAAGGTCACAATTCAAACTGATGCTTTATTTCAGTGACTGCACCTCAAAAAAGGATAAAAATATAAAAAAGCACTTAAATGTGTGCATGCAAGTGCCTGAGGCTCTCCTGCTGGAAGGAAAAGGTAGTTCTCATGAAGAGCACACAGGAGCTGTTCTCCTGCAGCTTCTGGCATAGAAAAGCAACAAGAAAATGGCATCATCTTGAAAAGCATTTTGTATCTGAGTCTGGAACCTGTGTGAACACCAGACTGTGTAACAGGAACTGTTCACAACAGTCATGGGCAAAAAAATCCACACAGGTGGAAGACGACAGACATTCAACAAGATTGTAACCAGATGACTGTATAATGTACACTGACAGAGCCAAAACCACCCCTGCAAATCCACTTGGGATTTACCTACTGCATGAGTATGCCCCACAGCTATACCCTACCCCTCACTGTGCTGCAGCCCTCTCAGTAGAAACGACTTATCTTGGGAAGTGAATCTGGAGCAGGGGGGCTGGACAAGATGACTCCAGAGGTCCCTTCTAACCTCAGCCATCCTGGGAAATAATGGGTCAGCCTTAAAGATGCTTTCAAAGGCCAACAAGATTAAACTTGACATTATTCCTTAAGCTCTGCTGCCCTCCTCTGCTCAAACATCCAGATTTTCCTCTTTGGCTTCTGCAAGGCTCAAAAAGGGAATAGAACAAACATTCTTCTCCCTCTACTCCCTCTCTTTTACTACTTTAAAGCCCAGTATTTCCATGACAGTCACAACAATACACTCCAACTCAGGAAAGCATCTCAGCCTTGCATAGAAAAAAGAAATC
Source organism: Nestor notabilis (assembly GCF_000696875.1). Taxonomy (NCBI): domain Eukaryota; kingdom Metazoa; phylum Chordata; class Aves; order Psittaciformes; family Psittacidae; genus Nestor; species Nestor notabilis. The sequence continues at coordinate 9,153 of NW_009910575.1, forward strand.
CCACTCAGATCTACAGATCCTGAGAGTGATGATGGACGAGCAGTGACCAACAGCCTTGGGTAGCACTTGGGTGACCAACACATCTGCAGCAACACCTGACAAAACTAAGGAAATAAGACCTATTTATGATGGAGGAGAGAAAAGATGCAGTGTCCCAACCCCATCAGTTCTAGGAGAGTTCCTGCATTACAGCAGCAGTCACAGACAAGCATCGTGCTGTCAACATAAAAGGACTCAATCCTTCACAGTAGCTCCCTGCTCACAGGCAGCTTTGTCATTCCTGACCACAGCCTTTACTCACCTTTGTACTCGGAGCCAAGTGACATTTCAGAGGCTCAGTTTCATACCAAGGTAAACAGATTAAACAAAAGCCTCTGTACTTCAGCCACAGCATTTCCCAAACCCAACAACTCCATTGTTATATTGTCTTACCTAAAGCTAGCTTTGATTTGGCTGCTGCTGTTGACATAACCTTTGTATTTCATAGACAAAGACAGATCTCTCAGGTCATACAATCTGATCCTGGAATCGTTTGATGTCACTAGTATCTATAAAAGAAATAAAATTTAGGAGTGGAAACCATTAGCATGCCCAAGAAGGAGAAACAGAATTCATTCAGAGTCAGAATTCAGTTCTTTTGATTAAAAGAAGTGACACACACAAAGAATAGCCCTAAAGAAGCAGAAGGATTAGGCAGTGACAGTTTTCTCTCTCATCTTCTGTCAACGGACAGAACACAAGTTCACTGTCAAGATCATCCTGCTTGGTCTGAACCAGAACAACTCCTCTTTACTGAAGTAAAATGGGGGCCCAAAGAAAAGTCATCAGTTTGCAAAGGCTATTTTGGAGCACATTCCACAATAATGCAGCAGAGCAGCTTTCTAGTGAGGTAGATTCCTGGCGAGTTGTGACCTATCACTCACGAAGCACAGAACCAAGGCCATTAGCTGCTACAGACACAAACTGGGCTTTTCTTGGTCCATGCCAGCATGCTTCCTTTTCACGTGTTTCAGATCAGAAGCTTAAATGTACTTCTAAGGAACAGAGAAGTCTATGAAAAAGGGTTGTCAAAATGCATAAGGGCATCCAGCTGATGAGCCCTTTAATGCTACCTTAGAAGTAGAGCAGGCTGTAGGTTAGCAGAGAGCCTCAAGATGCTGCTAGGAGAAGGGAATAGCAGAGCAGCAGTCAACTACTGAGCCCCACTTATCTGGTCCTTTATGCAACAAAGTTGGAACAAGTCTTGAAACACCATCACATTACAGATCTTCCTGCTTGTTTTCAGAAGAGTTCATGCTGAGCTGTGTTTTATTACACCATCTAACATGCCAACGCACAACACCTGAGGCAAACCCAAAGGCACTACTGAGTTCTGAATCTTCTGCATGTTTTAGGGATTCAGCAATTTCTCTGGCATTGATCAGGGTACAATACAGGTGGTAGCAGCTGGTGATCTGCTCCTCTGATAGACCCAGCTGGTGACCCCACATCACCCCTGAAACTTTATATACAAGAGAGGAACTCTCCAGCTATAGGTTATGAGTTTAACATTCAACAGCATATTCTTTGCTTGATGAGAATTTGAGCCTTTCACAACATAAGACTTCAGTTTAGACTGAAGCTAAACAGAAGGACTGATTCTGACTCTGGAGTACACTTGTTTGGATACACTTGTTTGGATAACAGCTTCTGAGCTTTCAGCATCCTAGCTTCTGTATGAAGCATGATTCCAAATGAGTATTAAATTTGAGGGAGGTTAGTTATGCCAAAGAAATTTTTACTGAAAGCCACCTGTAAAGATTTTCTCACCTTTACATTAATCAGAACATAATGTTACTTAAAAAGGAAATAATCTATTTTACTACTATTTAGTATTGTATTAGCCTTAATCAGCAAAGAGTAGTGTTCATTTTAGTACTGTTAAAAGATTTAAGCCAGTGACTACAAGCAAGACTTAACACAAACTTACTAAGCATTAGATATAAATACCAGGCTCCAGAACTGAGCTAAAGCTTCCCTGAAAGTCAGTACCTTATTTTCCCCAGGCAAGGGTTCAATGCCAGTAATTTTCCTTCCAACTCTGTTTCGGCCTCTGGTAGAACGGACATGTATTTGTGTGTGGTACTTCAAGTGCTGACAAGATATTTGAAATAATTGTGAAAACAAGTTTTAAAAGGTTTGTTTCTTGGTATTTAAATAAGTATTTGAAATCTGTTGGTTATTTAACATAAAAAAAATAAGAGTCTCCAAAAGGTTTTACCTCAGTGTCATAGAAGATGCATCTCCCATCGTATGTGCCTATGACTGCGTATTTGCCATTCTGGCAGAAGTTGGCAGCTGTAATCAATTTTGTCTGCCCATCTACTTCATTCCATAATGCCACCTTCTTGTCAGGAATGTTCCAGAGCCGGAGCTTCCCATCCAATGAACCACTTAAGAAGTACCTATCATCCTGAGAGGACACACACTACGTTCATCTCTGCTTGTGCTCCGAGTATGCCCTACCTTCCTTAAAGCCTTCCCGCCCCATTGCCAAACAGCTTCTCTCCAGAACCTCCCACATAAGAGCTCTCAGATGAGTTGATTATAACGTTTAAGAAGGCCAAAAGGACACTATTAAAACTACTGGTAAATGGAGAGCAATTTCTTACAGATGTTTTACAAGATTACACACACAGGGGGAAGACTCTTAAAATGTCAAATTCTGCCTCTCGAGAAGAAAGAGGGCAATTGCACTTACCCTTGGATGGAATGCTATAGCAGTGACAAAGTCTATATGCTGGAAACAGCAGAGACATTCTCTTCTTGATATGTGCCATAATCTCACAGTTTTGTCCATAGAAGAAGAAAGCAAGAAGTAATTCTGTGAAACAAGAGCATTCCATGGTTACTAACAGACACAACTAACAAAATACAGAAGCAATCCAATTGGTAAAACCTTCCCAACTTCCCTCTTGCCATGAAATTCAACATTTTATCCTTTTAGATAAAATGTTACTGATTGCTTTCCTTAGGATCAGTACACTGATGCTCACAGAAGATTTTCTGGAAGACTTTCGATGGAAATGAGTGCTTGGAAAGTAGTTAAAGTATTCAGAGAAGAACTGCACAATATGCTTCAGAGAAGGGGTAAGAATCTCTCCTGCCTAAGATCCTGCAGCCAGAGAGCCAGAGTGTGTTCTTCAAATTACAACTCCAATTCCAGTATGGTGAATTAAGTGAATAAGCTTTATGTGAAACAGTTTGAAGGTTGAGCACAAAGCAATTCCCTAACTGTAAGACAATATATTCAGCAATTTTAGAATGTGCCCACTTCCACTATTCCAGCTGGAGTAAGTGTTGCCTCCACAAACCTTTCCTCTTAACTTCGGTGACCGTTTCGTGTTGTTTAGCTGTATCGTTCCAATGGCAATGGATAAAGGAAAACAATAAAAACATAGGAGAACTGCCCAGTCTGTACTGAGGTGCCTTACTTTAGACCAGGAAAGATCAAGAAGATCTGCTGTATGCCCTTTGTATTTGCAAAATGGCCGCTGGCGAAATGGGGCGTTTTTATCATCTGGGTCTTCATCAACTCCACTGCAAATCTATCAGAGAAATGGAGAGAAGCATTACAAAATGTCAGCTGGGAAATTAACAATAGGCAATTGCTGCTTAGCAAAAGTACAGGGCCAGTAACCGTGTGAAGAACAATTCTCATGGCTTTAAAATAAATGACCCTGTGCTGATAAACAACCCCAGTAAACTTCAATACAATGGGCTGTGAAACATCATCTTGAAATTGACTGAAGATGTCTTTTGATAAGACAGTTTGTCTCTGCTTCAAAAAGACAAGCCAAGAACTCTTTAATGTGTGTCTGGATAAAGCAACAGTGAAGACCTGCCTTTACAGAGCAAGTATCTAGTGCACGTACCCCTGCATCGGTATCAGACTTGGAAGAATTCAGACTCTCTTGAGATGGAGAGGGAGAGACACGGCCTAGAACATGGTCAGAAACATCATAGTCAACTTTAAGCTTCCAAATAACTACAATTTTTAGTGGTTTAGAGCTCTAGGGCTGCACAGAAAGATACCTTCTGTATTGTACTTCATCCGCATGTTGTTGAAATAGTCAAAAGCATTCTTTAAAACCCATATTCTTACTACGTTGTCCTGTCCTGCAGATGCAAGTAATCGACCACAGTGAGAAAACTTCATTGTCCAGACAGCACCCTGTCAAAACAGAGAGGTCATTAAGTTAAAGTGCCTTTTTCCATACCAAAAAGCCTTTCTAGAACATCAACTGACATATACAAGATACTACAAGTAAAATAAATTGTAGATGAAAAGACTAGAAGTGGTTGTTAAGGCTGGTGGACTGTGCAAGAACAGTTTGAAAGGAACAGCCCCAAGGCAGACCAGAGTGTTCTACATTAAAACCAGCACAGTGGGTGAGAGCCAGCCAGGGCTCTGAGTGACTTACAACCTGCTGTTTGCTTGGTAGAACCAACAAGTATTTGTAGCTGCACTTGAAGTTAGCACAGGCTGTGCTAACACTATTTTTCTAAGTAGAATTGTGCTTGGTCACATCAAGTCTGGCAGCCCAAATAAGCACTACATCTACTGTTTGTTACATTCAGAACTGGCACAAGGATTTTGCAAGGCCCATGAAGAAAACCATTCTTCCGTTGCAAAGTCTAAGAGTCAGCAGTCAACAGAGCACAGCACCACACAAGCAGGATTCCGTTTCTTCCTGTTATAATGCAGAGCTATTAGGCATCAATCCACCAACCTAGCATCCTTTTGGGATATTTTTGAGGAATTTCCTAGGTTTTAAGGAACCAAATACTGGCATGACAGAAACAAACCCAGACAGATTACCAGTAGGGCTGAAAACTTCACTTGTGGGTGACAAGCTTGAAAGTTCTGATCACCAACCTGGTGTAGGTCATTGTCCTCAGCCTAACACTTGGAGCTGGGGGACTGTTTCAATTGGTGCCAGGCAGTTGCTGTCAGCAGAAGAATCTGGGAAGCCAGGAATGCTAGAATGGAGTTCTGAAGGAAGCGTGCACACTTCCAACAGTGATGAACAGGTAGTTTTTGTGCCTCATTCTCTACAGGCATCTCTGCAAGTATCACAGCTGTCTCTTGCCTCTTTATCATTCTGATACACATACTGCATTGATCTCTCCCCACTTTTGCCTCCAGAACCTATCTAGTACTTCTGTTCCATACTTGTGTTCATGTGTCTAAATGCAGACTAGTTTATTTACTGCTGAGCAGGTCAACCTTGCTGCTCTGTGCTCAGTTCTGGTCGTGGCACACAGCTTATTTCAACCTAGATTTGGAACTGAAGGAACAAAAAACCTGAGTACCACTCATACCAAAACTCTTCAAGGAAAAGCTCTGGAGAATCCCTGCATTCTGAGTATCTACAGATTCTCTCTCCCCTGAAGATCTGATCAAACCAGCCAAATTCTCATTTCTTGCCAGAATATTATGTTCCAGAATGCAACTGCTCATCAAGAACAAGAAGCCTGACAGTCATTTCTGGAGGTCATCAAGTAGATGAAAACTAGAAGTTGAATCTCAGGGTGAAGAGATGAAATTTGAGACCTACCATGTGCTCTCCACTGAGATCCTGAACAACTTTAATCTGTTCAAAATCATAAGGTCCCTTGAAGCCATGTGCTGCTTTGAACTTAACAGGTCTTGTATATGGCATCCCTTCATCATCACTGGAAGAGGGATCGTCTTGATCTGTATGGAAGACTAAGAGGAACACAAATTCAGCAGTACATACCACAGCACACATTTCATCTACTAGTAAGCATTTGTCAGTACTTTTTGGTAGCAGGTTAGTCTTGAATAGCAAATTTTTACAGGCAATTTTAAGCTCTTAAAGCAAAACAAGAGTACTGCTGCATTAATGTCTAAAAATACATCTACAGTGATTTTATGTTGCAGTGAATCCAGACTCTGAACACTCAAAGTAAGAGCTGCTATCCACTTTTGTTCTGCCCCTTTCTTTGCACCCCTGTGGCATTCAGCAGATCCTGTACTAAGTGATTTCTGTCAGTTTAATGTGTCTGTATTGGCTTCTTCAGATTGAAGAGGCTGAAATGGCCTGGTCATCTGCCCACAAAGCGTAAGAATTACAAAAGAGCTGGGGCAAACAGCCAGTGGCAATGCAAGATGCTGAAGTGCAGCAGTTCTATGGCACTTAGCTCAGGCTGTGGTTAGCTTGGCTTACTGCAGTACTAGAAGTCTGTCTGAAAGAAATATTGATGAAACAAGAGGAGAATTCCGTTGCAGCTGGGAAATCTTCTAACAGCAGCTGAAGCTATATGAGAGCTAATGGTGGCGCTGGTTGTCAGAACCAATCTGATTTTATTGAACTAATGAAGACAACATGCACTTCTACCTTTGCTACAGTAACTCCCCCCCCACCCCCCAAGAAAATTACATTTTGATATCCAGGCAGCTTTCTAACAGCACAAGAAAAATGAGAGTATTCAACTGGTGTAGCTGAAAAGGTCTCTCAACTATTACTCTACAAGAATCATTCCTTGTCATCTGCTGGTCTCAAAATGCCTACCCAAGGTACAAGCTTTAACTCTAAAATTGCTACATCAACAACTGTACAGTGGTAGAATAAGCAGTTTATGTCTCTCAGCCACCTTTGAGTCCTAGAAGCCCTCAGATAAACAGACTATCCTATTAAAAATATATATGTATATGTAAAAGAGTCAGTGTCACTTACCTTCATCTCGAACACTCTTCACTTTGTTGACAGCGCGTTCGCCGTACTCCTCAGCAAGGTGCTTTGCTCGCTTTACAGACTTGCCAAGGAACTTCTTCAGCTGGGTCCTTAAAAAGCAAAGGCACTTTTTCAACACAACACTGTCAAGTTCTCATTTTTCGCTATTATGGATCAATAGTTTGGATTTGAAATGCAGTATTATCTTTTTCCATTACTGCTTCGCAAAATAAGGGAGTAATCTTCAGTTCAACTGCAGAGCAATGGGCTCATGTAAATTCAGGCATTGCTTGTATTTAAAAGGTAACTTGTTCACAGGTCAGAAGGGGAGCTTCAGCTTGGAAAAACAAAGCCTGCCTTTTCTTTGTAGGGACATGAAACAGCATCTTACGTTTTCTGTTTTAACCTCCCTCCATCAGAGTCCGTTTGCTGGGTCTGCATTTTGTCTTCATCATCAGACTGCGCTGCATCGTTACTAGGAAATACAGAAGTGATTGTTTAATATGAAGTCAGAATGAACCTGAAGTGAATGAAACATCAGTAAAGTAGGATCTGCATTTTAGGATCCATCTTTATTCCTTTGTGTAACACACTGGAAAAACATGGAGGTGACGTGAGTCAATAAAGCAGATCTTTCAGTTTTTAGGCATCCTGATACTGAAACTGCACACACTCTCCAGAGGCCAAAGATACATTAGCCCCTTCCACAGACTGCAAACTTCAGCTTACTGTGAAGCTTTGAAAGCTAAGAGCAGACAAATTAGATTTGTCTGGTAACATGGCACCTTGTTCTCAAACCTTGTTTTTTTAGATCAAATACATTAATAGTGGCTAATTCTGTACAGAAGTTCAGCCACAGAAGAGCACAGCTCTACAGAAGTGAGCTTTTCAGTGACAAGTCAGCAATGCAAAACCCCTAAAGATTGTCTGATGTATAAATTCACATAAACCCAGACCTTTGAAATCAACATCTAGACTGCCATGATTTGTGATCACTAAGAAACTGTATTTTTCTATCAAAGTTAACAAAAAGACTCAGCTTTAAACACTGGAAGGGCCTAAAGCTCTGTTGAGAACAGGGAAACCTCAAAGCAGTGTGATGACAACAGATCTTCAGAGGACCAAAGTCTACTAATTTAAACACTGAAAAAGCTACAGAAGGTGACAGCACAAACATGCAGTGATTGGACATAAGCTGTGCTTAATTCAGTACAGAAACGACAGCATGCAGCACATCAGGTGCTAACTGCAGCTAGCACTTGCCTGTCAAGTGCCAGCAATGCCTTCAACTTTTAGTTAAAGGAATTCAATAAACAGCCTACTTCAGAGAGAGCTGGGAATTAGCACTCAAATTAGATGGATCAGGACTCTCTGGCACAAGAGCAGCCTCCACATATGCAAAAACTATGAGAGCAACAGTATCAAAGAGGTGAAAGCTACCATCATTCATACCTGACATATTCTTTAGTTCTCCTCATGATATGCAAGGTTAGAGGATTGATGCCTGTTGGCAACTTCTCTTCTGCCAAACTCAGGGGTATTTCTTCACCTGTATCGAGGTTTTTTATCATTACACTGGCTAGAATTTCCTATGGAAAAGAAAATGTGAAAACAAGATGACTTGATTAGACTCAGGAATCACCTGACCCATACAAATTGGTTATCCTAATGGGAAATTCTGTAGCTCACTGGATATGTATTTTACAAAGACTACGTTTAAGAGAGCTTTAGTGTGTAAGCACCAACATCAGCAACCACTATACAGAGATGAACTATTACATGTCACCAGAAGCTTCCATTTCATAAATCAGAAATGCAGCTATAGAGACATCAGCCACTGCCTGACACCTTCCATGCTAATGTCAAACATCATGTAATTAAAAGAGATTGAGCTCTTTTCCTTTCAGATATCCTAACAGCTGAAGTTTTGCTTCAGTCAAAGGCAACCTTTACCTCCAGAGAAAAAGCATTTAGACCTAACTAGTATTACACAAAGGAAAAGGGTTTTTTTGGACCATCTCATGAACATGTACATCTGCGCAGTTAACAGTTAAAGCATCTATACACAGATAAACAGAAAACTGGCAGCAGCCTGCTAACTTCATCAGGATTAATGGAAGTTATTAACTGAAGAAACTGGTTTTTAATGTTGGGAAAAATCATTCTCCTATTGCTGACTCTTTCC
>NW_009910575.1:18108-19161 GCF_000696875.1 Nestor notabilis
AAATGCCAAGTCTGCTGTGTTCCCTCACACTGAAACCTTGCAACGTGCTTGCACAGCAACAAACACAAACTCAGAGCATTTCAGATCTATTACAGCTCACACTTCCAAACACTACCACCACCTGTGACTCAGGGCTCACAGAGTGCTTAGGTGGACAAAGCCAGCATGCCAGCACTCCTGTGTGCACCCCTGGTCATAGCATGCAGTGGTTCAGAGCAATTCATTCGGCAGACTGGAAAGACAAGCACAAAAATGTACCACGCATAGACCACATGCATTAATACCTCATCTGTGAGCTCTCTTCCAGAATTAGACCTGGGTCTTTGTGGTCCAAGTACTTCATTTGCTGTTTGGCCATCGGCTGCTTTTCCATTTTCCTGCAGTTTTGCAGACATAGGTTATCTCTGTTGTAACACTACAGTAATAGCCAGTGTTATATTTCTCAAGCTGATAACCATTTCCAATACCTGTGCGGTGACTATTTTATCTCCACTAGTTGCACTTGCCAGGTCCAAAGAAGGCTGAGAATCTTTGGGCACTCCCTCTGCCACTGTACTTGGAGTTAGAAGATCACCAGCTGAGAAGTGCTCTCGAGAAACTGAAAAGAGAATCACATTAGAGAGAAAAGCATAATGCTGCCATAGGCTACAGCGTGTCAGAGTCCTAACATCACTCTTACACTCCTGAACACCCCTTCTGACAAGTTTTTCTTTTTAAACATCAATTGCCACCAAATCTGCCTTATCAATTATGTATTTCATCTAGAGGTGAAGGCACAGGCATGATTTCATGCCTAATCCTCTGAAGTTTTATTAACTTTTTTTTTTAAGGTTATTTACCTTAACTAACCCACAACTACTCATTTTCACTACATCCCAACTTGTGTTTCTATGCAGCTGAAGATTGAACACATTTTACTTGGAGTCTGTAACTTAGTTTCCGTATTGATAAGGCAACTTCTTGCTAGAGAAGGGCTGGAGCAGCTCTGCTCTGGAGCCAGGCTGAGAGAGCTGGGCTGGGGCAGCTGGAGAAGAGAAGGCTCCTCAAGGGGAC
>NW_009910575.1:19171-19814 GCF_000696875.1 Nestor notabilis
CTAAAGGGGCTCCAGGAAACCTGGAGAGGGGCTTTGGACAAGGGATGGAGGGACAGGACGAGGGCAATGGCTTGAACCTGCCAGAGGGGAGATTGAGATGAGCTCTTGGGCAGAAGCTCTTCCCTGGGAGGGTGCTGAGGCGCTGGCACAGGGTGCCCAGAGAAGCTGTGGCTGCCCCATCCCTGGCAGTGTTCAAGGCCAGGTTGGACACAGGGGCTTGGAGCAACCTGCTCTAGTGGAAGGTGTCCCTGCCCGTGGCAGGGGTTGGAGCTGAAGGAGCTTTAAGCTCCCTTCCAACCCAAACCAGGCTGTGATTCCAGGATTCTATAATTAGCTACCTTGGTAGGAAGTGTTAGTTTACCAGAGAGTCTATGAATTAGGAACAGTTGGAATGCAAAAGGGTATTTCTCCACTGTAAGAAGCTAAGACTGTGGAAGAATTTTTCTTCCCCCCTATCATTTCCATATCAACTAAACTAAAATCACAAGATTGAATGATTCTTCACTCAAACCCCAAAAATAGTAACCATGCAGATAACGAAACCCATCCAAAATAGAACACTTGCCTTCTAAGCCAGGCTTTTGCACTTCAAAATCTAGCTCGCTCTTCTTCTTCCGTGGTGGCGGGGCTGGCCGGGCAGGTG
>NW_009910575.1:19859-28606 GCF_000696875.1 Nestor notabilis
TGGGACAGGCTTCTTTGTGCTGGCGACTATGTCAGGCTCTACAGTGAGCTGCCGGGGGGGCTTTGCTGGAGGCATTTCTTCTGTTGTACAAAGGTCTTTGGTCGACAAATCTGAAGCCACTTGTTCTAAAGTACTGGCCTCTTTCTTGTCTGTTAAGTCCTCATTTTTGGATGTTTCTTTCTGTGCTTCAGTTTCATCCATTTTATGGTCAGCTGCATTTGTTACTTTTGTTAGTTCAGGAGTTTCCTGTTTCTCAGAAGCAAACAAAGGCTTCCCAGACTCCAACTCAGTGTCCTTGCACACACTCTGATACACCAGTTCTCCAGGGTCTTCTTGTAATGGTATTTTAGTAGCTAACACTTCTGGAATACTATTAATGATACCTGCTCCAGAAATCCAAGCATTTGCATCTGAAGTTGGAACAGTCAGATCTTCTCCTCTAGGATCTAAAGAATCATCATCTAGTTGTTGTGCTTTCTGGCTTTCTTCTATAATACTGTCGATAATCTAAAGAAACAAACCCAAAGCATTCCACTGCAGATGAACATTCTTACTAACATCAAGGACAAATTCTAACCTATGTAAATGTCAGGATGAAGACTGCTTATTCAATTATTTAATATTTCTAGTGTGATGCTGGAAGCACAAAGCATCAAAATTAAATACTAACCTCTTTTGAATCATCTTGTTTTATTTCTTGAACAAAGGTTTCATTTCCAGTTTTGTGTATCTTGCTGTCCACATCCTATGGGAAGAAGACGTAAGATGATGGTAGTTCTTCAGTAACAGCCAATAAAAATACAGCTGCACCACATTAAATAGCACGAAGGACAAGACTTCAGCTCCATTTGCACACATTGTGCTGTCACAGATGTTTGAACAGCAATGTACAGCCCAGGTGAGGAGTATTTCACACCTCCATTACACAGAAAGCCTGCACACTCTAAACAAAAAAGCAGTTCAAGTGGTTTCAACCCCAACAGAACTAAAATGGAAGCTAGTATGAAGCTTGGAGAAACATACACATTTCATCATCAGTAATAAGTCCATATTAACATATCTCTTTATCAGTTTGTTGAAAGGATGCAGGAACTGTGTTATCACCACATGTAATAGAAACCTCGTTAGAAATCTGCAGGTTAAGTCAGGCAGATCTATCAAGGGGTCACAGATATGCTTTTGAGGTTTTGACATGGAATCTTAACATTTCACAATTATCCATAGTGCACACTGTCTATTTTAGTCACTATCTTCATGCAGATCCTTCCAACATCTAAATAAACTGCTCTAGAACAAATGGAATGACTGGATTTAAGCAAAACCCAAGAACATTTGGATGAAAGACTGCATGAATATTCAAAGCTGAGTATATTGTTGATTCATATAAATATAATCAACACTCCCAGGATATTATAGTACTGCTGTAAAGTCAGCTTCAAGTTGAAGAAGTGTAGTTTTGAGATGCACAAACATCATCAACACTTTGGCACATCCTACCAAACAATTTGCTAAAGGTGGCCTTGTGTACCAAAATAATGTAGAAAATACCCTTGTAATAGTTTGAAGTCTTGTTTATTTTAAACAAACAAAATCCACAAATCCCACAGTTAAGGTAACCAGCCCTAGGAATCAGGAATATTAGAGTTAGGTTACAATTTGGGCATGTCAAGCATCTCAAAGTAGAGACAACTCGAGATGTGTCCAGTCAGGTTTTGACTATATCCAGGAATGGAGACTGGATGTGATCTCAGAGGAACTTGTTCCCCTCTTTGACCATGCTGCACAGGCTATTTGGTGAGCAAAGCTGCAGGTAAAAGCCTGTATTTGTCCCACAAAAGAAAAAACTATTCACAATTGGCTCAAAGAATTTAGTTACTGAGCTGAAAACATTAAGAAAAACCAAACACCTCAACTTACATCTTAAGGCCAGGTTGGACACAGGGGCTTGCAGCAACCTGCTCTAGAGGAAGGTGTCCCTGTCCGTGGCAGGGGGTTGGAACTGGACAAGCTTTAATGTCCCTTCCACACAAACCAGGCTGGGATTCTATGATGTGTTGATTCCCTGAGCTGAGATACAGAACTGCTGCTCTACTCCTCCTTTCTGTCTACAGACCCACAACTCTGCTGCTGAAGTCACCAGTCCTAAACCGTTAAAGTCCCCAAAGGTTGGCTTAATACCATTATGAACTATTTTTGTTACACTATTAATTTAATTCTGCCTCTACAGCTTTCGATATGTACAAGACACCTCATGTCCACATTAAACAGGTAATTTAAAAGACCTCCCCATATTTTCTTGGTCTACAAAGAAGATTCAGAGTGACAGATAGCTCAGAAATTTCTCCTTAATTCTTTTTAGACACTCATCTAATCAAAGAGAATCTTGATACATATTATGTTTGGAGAAAACCACACAGCTCTTGCAGACATCCATCCTGGAGTTCTGACCTCAAGATACAGCATTATCATGCAGAGAGCTGTGATTACAAGTTTCTCTAATCCAAATGCAAGTTCTGTTTTGCTTTAGCACTAAAATCTCCCTTCAGAGGTGCGAGGACTGAAACCCTCTAGTGCAATCAGTACCTACAGAGGCCATGATATTGATTTCTAATTCTGTTGACACAAACCTCACACCCCTGTTAAACTTTGGACTTGGGAAATATTTCTTGCCCATTCCAAGACAAACGATACTATTAGTCACACATTCACTGAACTGATACTGTACCAAGCAGAGAAGCAACTCCTTTTTCCACCTTCAGAAACTTAGCTTGGAACAAGTGACTTAAAAAGATACTTAACCCCCCCCCCAAAAACTCCTACAAGCAACATACAGAACTCCATAGCTAATAATTCAGTCAAAATATTACAGTTAGCTTTGAAGTTCACTGACTGCAGCGGGTTCAGTCAGAATCACAGGGCACTATTTTGTGAAAGGCCTACACATGTGGTACTTAATCACTGAAGGGACATCAAACAGAACACGAAATAGGAGCTAAGTCTCTGCTCCATATGAGATACCGTAAGATATGGTACCACTGCAAAAAGATTCTTGATTCAGAGCAGAGTGCTGCTGACAAACCAGAAACACCCTTTCGACTAGGATTTCCCAATACTTTGAGGATGGAATGTCAAGCCTTCTTTATGACAATGTGTTGCACACTATCACCTTTGTCCCTTCTGAGCCCAGGAAATGAGTGGTTGCTGTACAAGGTTCCAACTCCTCACCTAGTTGATGCAGGCCAGCCTCAGCTGCACTGTTACCATGCACAGATGCAGCATACCAAGTACCTGCGTGGGACGTGGCAGCGCTGGCTCATTAAGTTAAATATAGTGTTTTATCTTCACGTAACCTCGAGGGGAGGCTTTGCAAGTACAAACCCTAAGGTTTTTCTTATTTTGAAGACAGAAGAGAGCAAAGTCAACTATTTCATATAAATAACCAACATCCAAATGCTGCAGAGACTTGCTTACTACTCACAAACCACTTGAAAGAGGGCAGTCTAGTAACTGAGTCAATTCAATTGCACATATACATTCCAGAATAAAATTAGCTTCAAGACATGTTAACATACCCTAAATAAAGGTAAAGTTCAAGGAACTTCAAGAGGCATAAGCACAACAATTGCTACCTACAACGAGGAAAGCCTGTAATTTCCCACCTGCAGATGTTAGGGCTCCCATAGCACATCTACTTCAGGTAGAAATACTCAGCCCTGGGTTCAGCAACAGCATGTGATTGATTTTAAGAAGAAACTCACCTTTAATACATGGGATCCAACTTTTGTTGGTGACCTGTTAGAAAGAGAATATGAGACTTAGAGTGCAAAGAAAAAAGATCTCTGGACAGCAAGCTTCACCTTAAACTGGCTGAAATACAGTCTTGCTCTACAACAAGTGTTGACTTGATATTTGAATGAGCACAGGGGAAGTTTCTCATACCACTCCTTTACTCAAGTAGAGTTGAATGCCCAACTGTGTCTACAACACACAGATCCACAGCTTCCATAGTCCCTGGAAGTTTCCAGGCAGAATCTTCTACAAGTCCTATTTCCACCATCCTTTCCTAATAAACTGATGCTATTCCAAGTACATGTTTAAAAACAGAGTTTAAAATTGGCATGTACAGGAAGCACAGGGTGGACATCAAAGAAACCAAAACCCTCAGAAAGCAGAAGTACCAATGCTCTAGTGGCTTGTAAACCAAGTGCCTGAGCCCTGATCTGCACAGTCAACACCATCACAGCCATTCTGACCTTCAGACTCACACAAGAGTAAGGTATTGCTTCTAATCATGACATTCAGAATAAACATCAGTATTTACATTATAACAGGAGAGAACTAGGTTTGCACTACTTCTCAAAACACATCCTGGGCAATGGGGAATGTACAGTAGCATCCACTCACACACAAGCCCTCATGGCACTAATTACATGAAAGAACAAGGTGTCCTAGGGGAACAGTACCAAATAATTACTGCTCCTCAGGTCACCGCTCACTCTGAGCACTGAACAGTCAACTCTCCCTATATCCTGAACTTATATTTTCCATGAGATTTGCAGAATTCTACAAGATATTCAAATACTGAGTCACACTGACTACAGGGCCGTCTATATAGGGAAGTTGAAAGGTTGGGCCACAGGATCTTCTGAGGTTCCTTCCACACCAGCCTGCTCCAGTAACAGCGGTGACAATATAACACAGTGCTGGGAGCCCTGTATGGCACACATATACCTCTGATGTTGAAGCTTTATCACTGAAGCTTTTGAAACAGTGCAAAGCTTCTACACGTGTTTGGCAGTAACACCACGTTCAGATCAGTTCCTAACAAAGCCAGTAAGTTCAATGTCTCGCCTGAGCCTATTTGAGCTCCGTGTTTATAAGCCCCAGCGCTCCCTTAGCTGTGATTAGCTGCTGCTTCTGTGCTCTTACATTTAGAAAGACAGATACAGAGCAAGTTTTGTAACTGCAGCCTCTTCAGTTCCTCAGGGAAGTAACTGAACTTCCCTCTGGAATGGTCTTGCCTTCCAGCCTTCCCCACTCCCCAGTTTTACTTTAAGGCCACTGGTTTTACAGATGCATATCTGAAATGCTTGCATTTTTAAAAAGAATACATATGGTGGCAAAAGCATCTGAAAATATTTATATGAAGGTCAAGCAAACCTTGATTTTGCTTTGAAAGATCTGCAGCTTTCCAGGGTTATCAGGCAGAACAGGGAGACTGACATATGCCACAGAAAACATAAGGGAAACACCTTAATTTTCTTGCCTAGTATTACTGTTAACAGTGGGATTTAAAAGTTGGTAACAATAGAGCCTGTAAACTACATTCACATGTAACACTCCTCACTTCAGTTTTCTTACATGACACCCCTGTAACAGCAGTTTAACAGAGGAGGGGTTCAAGGTTATCTCCAAATATTAAACAAAACTCAAAGAAAACTCCCATTTCACCTGCACAAACATAACCAGGTGCCTGGTCAAGCTCAAGCCAAATACACCCATTAAGAACTGTTTTAACTATTATTGATTTATTCAGCTGTCCAATTCACCCTCACCCTGCCCAGACTTTAGGAAGCTGCCAAAAAAACAGATATCTCCACCCTGGCACCTGTTTGAACCAAGCCTCACATTTTCAACTACCAAATGTCAAATAAACCATTCAGCCCTTCAAAACCTCCTCAGTGATAGGAATGCCCTGCTCAGACCCAGGACCACCCTGCCTGCTCTCCTGGGACATGCACTCTGTTACAGAGGCTGTGCTGACAGGCAGGAGGTGTGAGGCGTGCACAGAGCAGCAGCACACTGCACAGCACACACAGGTTCAGCCGCCAGCCCAGGAAGAGCATTTCCTGCTGTCCCTCCACTTGCACACGATGAGTTCTCTCTATAACCTGTGGCTGGCCTGGAAGCTACAATTACTCTTGCTGCAGCTCTCTGTGGCAGCCCACACCTTCCAAACCACAAGGATTCACTACTGCAGTGCCCTGCTCAGGCTGCCCTTGGGAAGCTAACTCAGACGCAAGTCCCTGCAGCAGTATCACCAACACTTCACGCTCCATCACTCTGCTGCCAAGATCAGTTTTGCATGTTGGCTGAAACACACACAGAAAGAAAAGTTAAGCATGTTCCATGTGTCCACAGGGCACAACTTAACACCAGTGAGCTTCCTGAAGAAAGGAGAACTAGATTCTTCAGGAAAAGCATGGAAGCAGCTTCAGACACGACTACCGAAGACAGAATTCAAGAACTGAGATGAAGGTACTACAGGATATTTCTCATGATCTACACAGTATCTCAAATCCAGCGCCTTTTGTTTGGTTTCTTAGAAGAATTTTTAGGATGTGAGTACATTAGGAACAAACTTGCCCCTTACTGTTAGACATGTGATGTCCAAACCATTGAGTCTGGCAGCTCTTGGTTTCTTAGGGTGGGTGGATCACTTCTCTTTTAAAGAACATCTCAGAGGGTCTGTCCCACACCTGCATCCAAACAAGGGTGCCTCAGACTGTCCTTCTCTCAGAACTGACATCCTCCTTCATGGGACAGCTCAGTCTCTGAATTACAGGGTCTTTTTCTAAACCTCTTCGTGGTTACAGCCTTTTGAAAGCAGAGTGACAGAGGTTAAATAAGGGCATCTTCTGTCACACCACCTTCTCCACTCCTCTGACTGCACAGATGCCTTCACCAACCAGCCCACAGAGGCAGCTCAATCTCTCTTCTAGGGGCTAGAAAAGCTCATAGAAGCAAACCTTGTTTGGGACCATGTTATCTGACAGACACACATCTTGTCAACAGTAGAACTGCACGTCAAAGGCAAGATCTACCACAGAAGTGCAGCGTAAGGGCCTAGCCAGAAGGGACGCCGTGGTTTCAACACACTTCACCTCACAGATCCAAGAGAGCTACCTCAGTCCACTACAACCTGAAAGAAACATTTTGTAATGAGTTCTGTGATGTTTGCTGCTTAATTCTTAGAAAGCACCAGTTATATCTGCACTTGAGCATGCAGATATGGTGCTTTTCATGAGAGGGGCTTAAGCATCAGCACCTATTGATTACAGGGGGAATTACGAGCTTGCATCCAACTTGCAAACTCCACTCTTGCACAGCAGGAAACAATAAAACAAATCAACGACAAAGAAGTCAGCAGGTTACAGAAACAGCTGAATTTATCAGCACTTATTAAACTCCCCCACATGCAAGTTGGAGGGCAGGGGAAGCTACAGACCCCACATTTTTAATGATGGCAAAGGTATCTACACCACTTTGTGGAAAGCATATGCTGCCAAAGTGGGTTCCCAAGGGGCTTTGCTGATGATCACCAGAACACAAGGAAATGCCTCCAACTGCAGAAGGCAATATGAGCCTGTTTTCAGTTGCTCCTTCTCCCATGAGAATGTTTTGACTTGTTTTGTGGGTCCCAACTCAATGCCATTACACCTGCCTGGGTCTCAAAAGGACAACTGACAACCCTGCTTCTGAGAAGCACCCAACTTAAAAGCTAATGTGAAATTAATGGGAAATTAGCTCTTACGAAATCCCAAAGCTTATTTAAGAGAAAATACTCTCCATGTTGTTAGCACAGCTTCAAGAGCAGACTGAATTACAGATTCAGTACCTGCACTGCAAACTAAGCCCTCTGAGACCACCTCCTTAGCCAACTCAAGCCGACAGAACTCTATTAACTAGAGTCAATGACATATCCTCAGAGGTTATGGAAGAGCAACAGAAAAGTTAAAAGCATCTTCCACTTTAATTGCTAGTGAGTGACTTTGAGTTATCAAGTTCTGCTTAGGTACAGGTGGTGGAGACCTGCAAAGTCAGGACATGAGCAGCCAGGATGTGCACTTGGACCACACTGAATGGCTGGTTCCCCCTTCTTGCCAGGCAAACCCATCACCCTCTCCCGTCCCCACCCTGCCAGGTTCCAGCTGTTTAACTTCTGGGATAGCTTTTGCTGTTTCTAGTTTTCAGCTCTTTGCAAAGACTTTGAGTTACATCAACTCATAGGAGAGCTTCATGACTGCTAGTGCCAGGGCAAGGCAAGCAGCGGGAGCAGAACCTCATTCCAGCACGAGCACTGTTAATGTGCTCGCCACATTTTGCAGAACCATACTCTGGGATGTGCTTTTCACCAGGCTACATAAAAACCTAAGTTCAGGAAAGCTTTTGTACAGGATGTGTAGATGAGAAGGAAAGATGCAGTCCTTCCTTTGTTCCAGGCATTCAATGACCACTGACAGATTAAAACAAGCCCTTACTCAATTATTGAAGCTTCAAATGGATGGAGCCCACAATCCATATCTTATTGCTCTCTGGACAAGCTACACAAAACCTTATCTGACAAGGTCAAGCAATGGATTGGTTGGTCTAGACCACATGAAAATGGAAGTGATACAAGCCAGACCCTGCTCAGCACAAAACCAGAAAGAGATATGTACAGTTTAAAAGGAGGGAGTGTATCTGGCCAACATCAACAGCGCTGAGACACACAGAACCTGAGGTAACCGCGCGAGGAACCTACGCTCCAAACCGCTGTTCCACGTTCACTGCACAGAACCGTGCCCTGCCCAAACACGAGCAGCATCAAATCCACACCATGAAAACCAAAGGAGGGAGCACGCTGGAAGCAGTCGCACACGCAGCAGCCTGTTGCTGGAGAAGCTCCGCTCTCTCCGTTTCTCCTCAGAAAACCTGCTATTTCGGGGTATTGACGGGTCAGCTCCGCCAGCCCCGATGTCACCTCC
>NW_009910576.1:0-17695 GCF_000696875.1 Nestor notabilis
TAGCTCAGGGATTGCTGACTTGTTCATTTCCCGTTGCAAAGGATTGAGCTCTGCCTGGTAACGGGGGGTTTCTAAAGGAAAAGGGCCGAAGCGCAGGGAAGGGGCTGTTTGTACCCGGCGCTGGGTTTCGCTCGGAGCTGGGGGACAGACCAGCTCGGCCCCGGGACAGCCGGTGTGCGCCGTGTCCCGGAACGTAACGCTGCTAGGACAGTGGCTTTCCATCAGCTGCTCGAGTCAGACCTGGAGATGATCAAGGGGAAGGAAGAGGGAGTTTTGCTTGTCTCGTGTGAAAGGGATAGCCAAGCTCCTCTCCGCGGCTGGAACACCGACGTCTGACCACGTTGCCTTGAAGCACCCAGCGTGGGCATAAAGGCACTTTGTTGCTTGCAGAGATTGCTGTCAGCGCAGCGGGGATGTTAGGTCAGCACTGCAAAGGCACTGCGTGTCACCTTTCTGCCTTAGCGCTGAGTTGTTGGGGTTACTCTAAATTTATTTGGGTTTTTGCTCCTCTAGCGTTGTTCCTTTAGTGCTGTTGGTGGTGTGACTCCTTGAGTACAAAAAAAGAAGAGTTGCATGGAAATGGATAGAGCATCAATCTGCTGGCAGAGGTTCTATTCACTCCTCCATCACTGGTGCCATACCCTGAGTGCTGTTTTCTATTTAAAGCCAAATTTTCAAGTACTAGACCAGGCAGTCGGAGTTCCATCTCGCCGTTCAAGCTAG
The DNA here is from genome assembly GCF_000696875.1 of Nestor notabilis. Lineage (NCBI taxonomy): Eukaryota > Metazoa > Chordata > Aves > Psittaciformes > Psittacidae > Nestor > Nestor notabilis. Next base: position 724 of record NW_009910576.1, read on the forward strand.
TGCAGTGGGGTTTGGGTTATTCTGATGGTAACCCAGGTAGTGGGATTCTTTCAAGTTGCTCTTCCATTCAGCAGCGTGTGGTCAGTAATGCAGAGGGAGACTGGCACTCGGACAAGCTTTGTCTTTGTCAAATGACTCCTTTTTTAGTTGCCCGTTGTACTGAGAATCGTCTCCCACTTTGCCTACGAGGGGTTGTCAGCCAGGATGTATTTATTGTGCAGCACGTTATGTCCTAGAAGTGCCACTTCCCGATTGCACAGCCGGATCTGTGACTGGTTTGTGCCACAGCACAGAAAATGACTTTGCCTGAAAAACTGTAGCTTAAACCTGAACTGTGTGTTTAGGCTTGGTATTAAACTTCTTAAAAGAAAATGTTTTTCTAGTGTTTGGGAAAACCAAGTGAATGGGAAACTTGGAGCTTCCCTGTGCTGTTTTGTCTTGACACAGTAAATGAAGTAATAGCTGCAACTGTAAGAAGTTTGGGGTTTTTAATATTGGATTTTCTTTCTAAAAAGAATGGTTCTGGGAGTTTTGGCTTCTGAGAGAAGCTGCAATTAAAAAGGCAACAACAGATGAAATTCACTGGCTAAGGTTGTTAGTTTTCATCATGGTTTGCGAGGTTAAGAAAGCATTGAGCAGCTCTGAATTTGTTGGACTAATATTGGGCTGCCCTTCAAGCACATGGCCTTCTTGATCTCTGAAATTGTGCATTATTCACATATTTTCCTTAATTTAGAGAAAGTCATCACTGAACCATAAATCTATCATTGGGTAATAAATCCCAGTGTTTACAAGGTATTTAATCGAGAAGAAATACACCAGCCCAGCTTTTAAATAAGCCAACAGTAATCTAGTAAAATCTGTCTGTAAGCCTGCAAAAAAAGAATAAAGCCATTTTTAATAATTAATCATAGAAATCTTCTATGTTGTTAACTTGAGGGCAGACGAATTATTTCAGTGTGTTACTACACTGGGATACACAGCCTGAACCGTATCTACTTATTTATCGGTAATCTCGCATCGAAGTTTTTAGTGCAGTGGAGATGTAGATGTTGCTTGTCTGATGGGTTTTATCTGAGTTTGAATTGAGACATTCCTTCCCTTTAACAAAAAAAAAAAATCAACCAAAAAAACCACAGTCTGCTTTCCAATGTTTTCTTATATATGTTGCCTGAATCCAGAGAGGAAACGGTTCCTAAGAGGAGAGGAGAATCTTACTCGAGTGTTGCGTTTTATCCCCATTTGCAATATTTCGTTACTGAACACATTTCTTTTGCTGTGTCTTCAAAAGCACGACTATCTACGGGGCTGATCCAAGATACAGCCCCAAATTAAACAGTTCTCTACATTTTGTGAACGTGTAGGTGGTGGAAGTCAAAGCTTTAGGTGCGTGTATGTGTGTACTCGGTTTGTGCACCAACACAGCAGAACACAGATGCATAAACTTCATGCTTTCTGCTTTGGGGCTCAGGATGTTTGTCAAATTGACATTTGCAGTGATACCTTCCCCCGCCTGGTTTCCTGCCATAGTAGTTTCTGAAAGGGGAGCTCCAGTGTTTTTATGTGAAACTTAAAGAAGGCGTATTAATAATAGGTAGAAAGATTAACCAGGGTGCTTGCATGCAAACAGCAGTAGTAGATGAGGGAGTAACGCAATATTAGGAGGAAAATCCTCCCACAAATAAAGGTGGTTTGATGAAAAATGAAATACATTACTAATTTATACAATGTAGTGTCAAGAATCAGTTATTCTCACAGAGGTGAATCTTTGGTAGAAATACTAAATACTAAGATACTCATTCTTTTTCAAAGAGTTTGTAACAGCAGTTCTAAAATCACTAACTGAAGTTATCAGCAATGCTTCAGAGATGGTAAAAATCAGATGGTTGACACAGTAGGTGCCTTCAAAAATACTTCAGAAATTAAATAAGAAATCTGCAGTTCTGCAAATTCCCAAAACTGGTCTGTTTGGTTCCAAATGGTGACTCTTCTCCATTGCAAAATCAATGTCAGAACGTATCAGATAATTACAGTACAAAAAATAGGTTTTGTTCAGCTAATACGTTGAATAAAAAAAAAATAAAATCATTTCTTTATTATATAGAACCTTTCCAAATCAGTATCTGCACTGCAGGGCGGTGAAGCACAGCCAAACAGCACCACCTCATGGCCATTCTCCTCCGAGGCTGCGGCTTCCATCCGCTCTCTTGCTTTTGTCACCTGATTTGTTTCTCTAAAATATACATCTCCGTGCGTGTGTATAAATACACCACATGCCTTTTGAAATCGCTCACTTGTACAAAATGTAACCTTTCTTTTTTTATTGGTCTTTCAGGCATCTGATGCCAGTTCTGAAAAACTGTTCAACGCTGTTACAAATAAAGGTAAGGCTGCAATTCACATCACAAACATATTTTTTTCCCCCCACACGTTTCTTTTCATGGCAATTTCAATGGGAGATGAAATGTAACTTGTCTCACAGAAATGTCGCAATCAGCTTGTTAGTGCTTTTTATGTTTCTCTGGGTTTCAGACATGTTCTGTATGCTTGGTAATTGCTTTGCTTAATATAAAATATAGGCTTTAAATAATGCATTGCCTGCCAGGTCAGAATTAATTTAAATAACAATATTAGGGAATAGTTTATTTTACAAATGGCTTTAATTTAAGCTCATTTAAATAACTGTAAGAGTTTTCAAAATGTTTTAACTTGATTGTTACTCATCAGCTACATGATAGACATGGAATTATGAATAGCCAATTTGCACTGCTGACAGTAATAACCAGCCAACGTTTAGTATTCACAAGATAATAGTCATAAACCATGGCTTACTGTGCTGTGTGCTTTCTGTAGAGTTAATAAATGATATAGAGGGCCACATTTAAATATTCAGTATCCCATTAATTTCTTCCAAACAGCAATCCAGAGAGAGAGTGGCTAATGATATAACAGTACATTAAGGGAAAACTTGCCCTAAATCAGTGCCAGTGAGCTTCTGTGCAGAGCTTGTCCTGAAGCAGCATTATATGAAAGACTGGAGGCTTTAGGGATTTTTGATTTTTAATGCTTATTTTTGGTTTGACCTGTGCTTTTGCAAGGAGGGTCAAGGGAGCAGCTCCAGGCATGAGTTGCACCAACGAGTATAATTTAAAGCCTTTAAAATGTGTCTGGTTTCTACCCCACTGTCCTACTACTTAATGGCAGCGCATTATAACTGCTGAGTAAAAGGGTGTGCTTCTACCTTAGATTAAAACAAACACTGTGTTTCAGCTTACTGAGGTTTTGGAGCGTTTGACTCAGTTTGTGTTAGAAGAGGCAGCTGTGATTAGTTTGAAATTTAGGTCTTTTTTGTTGACCAGGTGTGGATTTGCTCAGTATTTGTGTGCTTCTCACTGGGTTTGGGTTTGTTATTCCACTGGATCATTGTGGTGGCTTTTAATTCCACAAAGCTGCAGTGGTTTAACTGGGGACAGTGCGTGACCTCGGAACATTCAGGATTCCTAAGCTGATACTCCATTGCTTCTGAAGTCTTTTGCTGCATATTGAATTATACCTATATTTAATTGCGTTACGGCTCCATATTCCTGTTTTTCATGTATTAGCATCCTCTGGAAGCACAGTCTGGATTATTTCTGTTGTCTAACTAGGTTATCTCACTTGGCAAGCTTATCTATCCTTTCTGATTAACTGCAGGTTCCCCTGCGGCCCCTCCATAGGCAGAGAAGAGGTGGCCGGGAGAAGGAGAAAGGGAGAGTAGCGTGTTTGGAGTGACCCAAGGCCCCCAAACTACATGTGACTGCATCTTTATTTTGCTAATTCGCTGTAAAAAGCTTTGGCACTTGAACAGCCCTTTCTTGGGGCTGGGCCAGGGCGAGGAGAAGCCCAGGCGGTGAATCCACATTCCTGGCGAAGGCTTGTAACCAGGGTGAGGGGCTCTCCTCCCTCCCCCAGGAGGTGATTGATGAAGAGTAGGCCCCTCTTCCTCTTCCTTTCGTTTGCTTTCTCTTTCTTTCTGAATCAAACACATTTCCCACATTCTTATTTTTGTTTACTTACCCGAGCTTGATTCGTGGCATCTATTTGGTTGTGAATACCCATGCTTGACAGGGAGCCTTTTCTTCTGAGGTACTTTTCTTTGGTGATTTAGTTCCCTTGAAAGGATTAGGCTTTCTTTGTGTAGCCTAAAATCAACACGGGCTTTTCGGAGCTTTGCTTGGGAAACCGTACACAAATAAGCTTTTTAGTTGATGGTAGATTATTCCTTTGCCCCTTATTTCCATCAAAATGGCGTCTGTCTTTTTTCCTCCTGAGTTTCCCCTTAAAGCCATATGCTAATTCCTGTTGGTAACATGAATGACAAGGGAAGAATCAATGCAAATCCAGGTGCGGCCAAACTAGGCTGACTGGTATTTTCTTTCGCTCCCCCCCCCCCCTTTTTTTTTCCACTAGGAGAAAGAGATTAAGGGGAAAGAGGGCGGAAAAAAGCAAAGGGAACAGTTTTGTTAAAGGGATTAGCATTCAAACTACTAAATATCGGGAAGAGAACCTCAGAAAAGGTCCCTGTTTGGAGATAATGTCAATAATTGCTTGCAGCCAGGTGCAGGGGCTCTCTGAGGTGGTTTGGGAGGCTGTTGCCTTCCCTAAGTGGCTGCCCTGGGGACGGCTGATGACTGGCCAGGCGCTGTCAGTTTGATATATTCCAAGTTCAAGTTCCCTCTCTGCAATTCAGTCTGTTTGCTTCCAAGCCAGCTCTCTCCCCCCCCGCTGTGTTGTCCATGGTTGCTTTTGCCAAAAGCAATAAAAGTCGCTTGTAAGAAAGGTCAGATTTGCATTGCGTAAATCGTGATGAAACCTTCAAAGCCTCCTGGCTGATGGGCCAGGCTGGGAGGGCTCGGCAGGCTGACAAGTGGACATACCTCCATGTCCACAGCCACTCCTCTCCCCTGTCCTGCAGCTACCCACTGGATGCCTCACACATCCTTTTCTCTTCATCCTTGCAACTTTTATTTTGCAGAATTACAGGTAGCTGAGGTAGCAGAAATTACAGAAGTATTTACAAAGCAGGTAGAAATCCTGAAGCATTTTAGGTCTTGTATTATATGTATTTTGTACCCCTTTCTGTCATTTAGTTGTGGACATGAAGGCCAAAGATGAGGCGAAGTTCAGGGTCTGGTGGATTAGTATCGATGTGTCATGTTGAGCAGTGCTTTCCTCACAAATACCAATAATGAAAAAATCTAGAGCAAAGTGAATCCCTCCCAAACCTCCCATGAAGTGGTGGTAAAACCCCTTGAGGTGAAGTGTCTCAACTTCCATTTAGGAGTTGGCTGGCCTTGGAGCTGAATGGGAGGATGTCTCCCTAAATGCAGAAGGGTCCTGTGAGTTCTGGGTGCAGTACGTGGATGTTGGGGCCTCTCAGGGCTGGGCTGTGTGTCAGATCCGAGCAGTGCTGTGTTGGAGAGGGACGTAGGGTTCCCCATCAGCTCTGTGCTGCCGCCACTCCCAGAGGTCCCCAGCCCTGTGCTGTGTCTGCAGCAGGGCTGGGAACTTGGGCGGGATGTGGCTTGGTCCCCAGGGCAGGAATCACTGTAGCTACTGCCAAAATGGGTCGTGTCTGGTCGTGAATCAGATCCCTGCACTCCATCGCTTGGGCAGGAACACTTTACCTTATAATGCTTAAAATTATCTAGGGAGATGATTCCCATGGAAATCCAGGTGGCTGTGCTGGGAGGTAATCACCCAGGGGTCTGGGCCCTTGGTAATGCTTGAGAGAGAAGCTGTTACCATCTGAGTAAATGAGATGGATAAGGGATGGAGGAGTGCATCACCTGCCTGCGGCTCCCGGTCTGTCCTCTCCCTACCTGCACGCTGAGCCTTCCGGTTTTGGAATGCTATTTATGGTCTTAATGTCTTTGAACAAGCATAACCTTCCCTTACCCTTTGAGAGCATCAACCTCAGCTCCATTAATCCTGGCTAAAACATGGGTTTTGTTCAGGAATTTTTGTAACACAACTTCAGCATAATGAAATCCCATTATCTCTTAATAATTTAAATAGACACATCTGAAGCTGTAGAGCAGGCAGCTCCTACTACTACTATGTATTTCATTTATGCTAACTCCCTCCCACGTACCCTTGGAAAACAGCTTTTCCTGGAGGGAGAAATGAGTCCCAAAGTGATGAAGTTTTCATTTGTGCTGTATACTGACGTTTGCCTTTGATCAGAAACACAATTGGGCTGTTACAGCTTTTTACATTCAAATTGTTTACAGGATGTTCATGTAAACTTGATGAATCCTTCTGCTTCCTGGCACCACCAGCTGTCAGGGAAATATTTATACTCTCAGCTGGAGGTAGATCAAGGCGTCTGGGTTGCTAGTCTTCACTGGTGGCTGAAATACCAGTCAGATCAAGCCCTGGCTTTTTGGGTGGTTCCATAGCAATATCCTTCCCTAGAAAAACAGACGTATTGTTGTTTCTTGTCTGTCTGTGGTGAATCATTTCTTGAGGATCCTCCACAACATCTGTTTCTGTAAACAAGTAGGGAGCTAAACTTGGTATATATTTCTTTGCTGATCCCTTAGCTGTGGAGAAATGCTCTTGCTCTACCTAAGTAAACCATCCCCACAGCATCTCACTTGCATGTAAGTGGATTTGCCACTACGTAGGTAGCATGTGTGCAGTATTGATGTGTTCAGGATGCTAGAGAACTGGCTGCTGCTGCCTCCCTCCTCTCCAGGGCTCTGTAGGAATCTATATAACATCCTCACTCCCTTGGTGTATGTTCTCAGCTTTGCTTTTGAATTTCTGGGGGGCTGTTGTGTCTGTATATTGGCCCTCCATGCACCAGAGGGCTCTGTGGTTGGACTGGAGGCACTCCATGTTGGTCCTCCACACTGAAAAGCTTTTTCTTAGCTTGCTGTTAGGGCTCCCATCATCAGCCAGCAAACCTCAGGGACTCCTGAATCACACAACCAGTGCTGCAGATATCTGTCTTTGCGGTTGTTAAGAGTGGCTCAGCCTTCCTGAAGCAACACCCTGACAATGGTGTCTCCTTGTCTTTCCAGGGGAGACTTCCCTGGTGGTGTTGGATCACTTGGTTTGCTGTGTTTTCTGGATTTCAAATGGCTTTTCAGTATTTTCCATGTGAAAGTTCAGTGTCTCATTAGCGAGGGACTCAGCACTGCACAAAGCCTCTGGTTTTGAGGACCCCAGGTTTCTTGTGTCTGTGAGTTAGATTAGAAGAACTGGTGCATTGCTTCACTCTTAACTTCCAAGTCAGGCAGACAAATTGATGTATGTCTCGAGATGGTTCTTTGTTCTGGTACACAAAAGCACAAGGCAGTTATTTCTGTGCCATGAAGGCTTTACGTGAGCAAGGAATTTGTTCCGTAACATCCTCATAAAGGGTGTACCTCCTAAGCGTATACCTTTCCTCTCCATGTGTACTCTGTCTGTGCCCCTTCCTTCTTTACATGCTGACGGTTTTGGGCTGGGACATGGCAGTCGGGCAGGGTTGCAGAGCTGGGAGGTACCATAGCTGTTCTGTAGATAAAGGAAAAGGTCTTTGGATAATGTGATGTACTTAGTGCACCCAGAGGGACAGGTGAGAGTCAAAGTTAGCCTCTTCCAAAATCTTTCAGATGCTTAAATCGTAAAACTTACAAACAAGAATCTTCCAAACAGGATAATTTTTAAGTTGGTAACTCAAAACAAACCTATGAACCATCAGCATGGTACAAGAACCTGTAGGCATTGGCTTTTTCCTGACTAAAGTAGTGGCAGGAGACAGTTGAAAGTGGTGTTCTGCTCATTTGGACTGGTGTTGAGTACCCTTTGAGGTCGGCTGGTGAATGTATTCATTTAAGGCTGTTTGGAGTATGACTATGGTATCAGTGAGCAGAATGGCAGTATTTACTAACACATAATGGTATCTGTTCTGCAGAGAGCATTTGTTCTATAGGTTAACCTATAGTTGATTTCCTCAAAAAAGACCTATCAGCATTGGGCTGTAAAATAACAAGTCATGCTAATCGGTTCAAAATAGGGTGGAGAAATTCTTGGGATAGGAGTGGTTTGATGTCAAAGGGTCTGACTTGACAAACCTGCAGTTGGTGGTGTCCAAGCTGGAGTGTGGTGTGAGATTTTGTACACGGAGCATCCTGCAGGCCTCCCGTGTCTGGGCTGCTGCTACTCTCTCCCTTGTGATAAAATGTTGTTTTCTCTGAAAATGTATGTTTATTTAAGTAGGTCTCTTTTTGCTTCACAATCTGGATTCCATTCAGTCAGTTACCACTCCAATTAACTAACAATTATTTAACATTAACAGTAATTACAGACGCCAGTTAAGCGCCTACAGATGTCAACTGTTAGCTTTGTACCTAATCACTCAATGAAATGGAGAAAGTTCAACAAACATCAATTAGCCAAGCAATTAGGATGAGGTAGGAAAGAGCATGTTATCGTGTGTGAGCTGATTCAATTTATTTTATTTTGTCAGTAAAACACACACACACGCAGACAAGCAGCAATAAGTTGCTGAGATTAGATAAAGCTGTATTGTTTTGCTGTTTATACAAGGGGTTTCCCCTCCTCTTCCTTCCCCTACATAACTCAAATGTGCTTTGCCAGGCGTTTGTTATCTTATCAAATACATTTCAGTTCAATTGGGAAAGCACAGCAATGTCATTTTCAGTGGAGAGGTGAAGACTGTTCACATCACGTTTACAGCAGCAGGCGTGAGCTTTATCCCAGCACAACTGTCGTCTTAGCAAAGCTACCCCTGTGAGTAGGTTTAACCCAAGAGTAGGTTTAACCAAGGTCCACGTAAACACCAACGTGCTTACGCAGTGGATACGTGGGTTTAGATAACACCGAACAACGTGAATTGGTTCCTCCATCTGATTTATCCATGTATTTAATCTCGATAGTGGGTTGACTTGGGTTCGTGCTGAGGTTGTAAGAGGACGAAAGGGCTTCCTCAAAGGCTGCGTTGGCAGAGCCTGAGCTGTCCCAGCTCAAGGGTGGGAACAACCTGTGTGGGGTGTTCCCATTGCATGCTGCTGTCTGAAGGGTACCGCATACCAGCAGCCATTGCAGGCAGTAACCGTGCCTCGAGCAGCACTGTGTAGCTATGTATTGTGTGATTGTGTGGCTCAAATGAAACCCCGAAAGAGTAGGAATGGGTCATAAATTAACTTTACTTTTGGAAGGAACCGGTTGCTTTCTAGACACCATCCAAGGTGCATTACAGGCCTCTCTTTCAAGATCTTTTGAAGACACTAGACCCTATGTGCAGGGTGCCAGGGCTTCCCAAGTACCCAGCTGTGCCATAACCCACCTGTTCACCTCCATAGTCCCTTTTCCTAGAGGATCTAATGGCTTCTCACTTGGCACAGTGTAACACCTCTTGCTCAGCCTGGGTTACATCCTGCTAGTTACATCTGTTAATTACCTCAGACCTTACACTATGGACACTCTGGATGTCTGTAAGAGTTTCACAGGGTCACCTATATGAATTGTGGGGGGTTTTCCTTCATTTTTGTAAAGTCTTTATAGCTGCTTAAAAACCAAAGCAAAGAGGCTTTTTCTTCTTCCAGTTCTCAATAGCCCCCCAAGCAAGAATTCCTGCCTTTTGCCTTCATCACCACGCTGACATATTTTAAATGTTTCTCCACAGAAAATGATCCCACAAAGTAAGATTATTTTCTCCTGCAGTCTGCCCACAAGACTCCATGGAGTTATTTGAATTAGTCATTGTTTTCCCAAGTGAAGGAATAAGAGTGGAGAACCACAGGCAGAGCTTGCTGCTGCTCTCCAAAGTCTCAGCTCTTTTTTCTTTTCTAGAGAAAACACAGAGTCTGAACAGGTGAATAAACCCTTCAGTGTGTGACTTGAGTGTGGTAATATTTGTCTGAGTAGACAGAAAAACTGAAATGGAGCTTCCAAGTGAGAGCTGCCACGTTGATTCTGGTGACAAAGACTGGTTTGTGCTGGAAGGGACCTTAAAGCTCATCCAGCTCCAACCCCTGCCACGGGCAGGGACACCTTCCACTAGAGCAGGTTGCTCCAATCCCCTGTGTCCAACCTGGCCTTGAACACTGCCAGGGACGGGGCAGCCACAGCTTCTCTGGGCACCCTGTGCCAGCGCCTCAGCACCCTCACAGGGAAAAGCTTCTGCCTCAGAGCTCATTTCAATCTCCCCTCTGGCAGGTTAAAGCCATTCCCCTTGTCCTGTCCCTACTGGTTCTTTATTGATTTGAAGATACTTCGAACTGACATCAAAGAACAGAAAAAGTGAGAGAGATGTTTGTCCTCACTTGGGTTTCAGTTCTGTAACTGCTTCATTGCTTGACTGACTTTAAACACTTGTTAATGCTGAGCATTTACTTAAGTGCTTTGCTAGAGGAGGGCCACAGGAGTAAATCCTGTGATGACCTTTGAGGCTTCCAGCCACCTGGGCATCGCTCATACTTCCTTTTTCTTCTGTTCCTTGTGCACCTCTGTGAGCTGAGCCCCTTTCTCCCATCCCTGTCCCCAGCAGGTCCCACTCTCTATCTAAACTTTGGTTGTATTCTGTGAGCCAAGTGATTTCTCACCAGAAATCCAAACACTGCAAGAAGAGGGGGATGATTTTGGAGCCGAGTTACCCCATCGAGTACAGGGAAGGAGACAGAACACAGGCCGAGGGCAGAGGGGCTGCCTCCCACCCAGTCTTTGGATCAGCCTTCACCCTGCAATCGGTACTTGTCCTGCTGTCATTCAGTGTATGCAGTTACTCAGTGTAACATAAACTGATTTCCAAGCTAGATGCGGCCAGTCCTGGCTGTGCGGCTGCCAGGAGCATGCTGAGAAGTGCTTCAAGTACTGAGGGAGTGTGTGTCTGAATGAGGCGTCACGCAGCATTCAGCTGCCTGTTTAAAAAGCCAGTGTAAATGTATACCCAAAGAGCAGCAAACACAAGAGCAGATAAACTGATTTAAGTGCCTTTTAGAGCAGTTAATGGCCTGGACTTATATATGCTGGGAAAGTAAGTCAGGAGCTGGGTGTGGGTTTCCTTCTATACTTACCTAGAAAATATTGTTCTAAACCAAACCTGTTTGTTTGAGCTGCAGCCCTGTTCTCACTGAAGGATGTTCAAAGTGTGGCTTGGGTTGAATTTCCAAGTCCAAGAGCACAAGACTCAAACCCCACCAGACTTCTGGAGCCTGTGTTTAGTGCAGCAGGATTTCTCCTGGCACTTGAGATCCTGGCTTAAGGCATGCTCACATCTTGCCACGATCTCCCTAGGGCCGCCTGGCTTATTCCCCTCACCCATCTGCAGCCAGAGGAGCTCCCCGAATCCTGTGTTAACCCCTCACCTATAGCGATCTAAAAGTCACACACAGTCTTTGGAGCACAGGCCAAGCTTCTTTCTTCCTTGGCCCTTGCTGGGAATCTTACCCCTGGGTTTACATCGTGCTCTGTGATTCCTCTATGGTTTTCCCAGAATGTTGTGGGGTCGAGGCAAGGTGGATCTGGAGGACTTGGGCTGCCTGGGGCAGTGCTCGGCACCTGCAGCTTTGCTGCTGCCTGTGTTTTACGGGACGGTGATGAGCAGGAAGGAAGATGAGATGTAGCCCTATGGAGCTCCCACGGCAGTTTGGTGTAATTTCCAAATATTTCAAGTTAGTGAGCACTTTTGAAAATTGGAGGCAAAGGAATTGGAGTGGCTCGTAATAGAAACCAGCTGCTGCAGAGCAGGCTTGTGTCCTAAGAAAAAACAGCTCCATGAAAATGGGTCTGCTGAGTAATAAAGCCACAAATAAATACTTAGTTCATTTACTGGGTTGTTAGTCCCATAAGCGCTTAAACTTCATTTGTTAAAAGAAACAGCATTATACAAATCAAAAACAGATGAGCAAAAGCCCTGGGTTTACTTTTGCTTGCTGGTTTTTATTGGTGGTTGGTTGTAGCCTCTGCAGCTTTCAGCAGGTGGGATTGGTGCCTGGGTACAACAGACCCTGCTGCAACACCAGCACCATTTTGTTCTGTCCTCTGATAGTAACTGGGTTGTTGCTTTCTTTCCTTGGTACCTTGGAGTAGAGCAAGAAGAGAGTTGTCATGAAGGGAATGGTTTCCCAAGGTGGTCCTTAGTTTTTTGAGGTGTGGGGGTCAATGAGACACTTGAAGCTTTGGTCTGATAAGGATGCTGTGTTTCTGACAGAGAACTGCATGAATCTCTCCTCTTCCACCTGACTGCATCTAGGTGAGGTCCCTATGCTGTTCTTCAGGAACTGCCGACACTCTTCTGAGGTCCAAACAGGTTTTACTCAGTTGACTGGGAGAAATGAGGTGAACTCATGGGTTCTCATCTCTTCATCAGGTCAGAGTAATGATCTTGGTCTTCGTTTTGGTCTTAGTTCGTTGCCAGAAACTGAGTCTGGTGTTTGAACTCCGAATCAAGGGGGTGCTGATTTGAAAGTGAGGATTGTTCTGTATGAATAAACAGCCTTCAGTGTCTTTGGGATGTGGGGAAGAATTACCATGTAGATGGAAAAAATGGAAAGTTGTCAGCGTTCTGGGCAGAGCAGCGTGGAAGAGTACAGGTTCTCTGAACACATCCATCTGGCAGGGAACAATACGAGCAATCACGAACACCATATATATCCTCTTTCACCACACCAAAAGAAGTCCATGATTACATCAGCCGTGTTTAAAGCCGACCACTCTGAGCAGAGCTGTTTTGAAGTCTGTGGCTCTTGAGTAACCGGCTCATTCTAATCCAGTTCATATTTGAACAGTCCTGTCTGATTGCAGACGGGGTGAACAGCCCTTAGAGTACACAAGCAATTGCCTGTAAGCGGCTGGACCCATTAACTCCTGCTGGTACCGGTTGTGTAGCTGTGTCTGCAGAGCTGCTTGCGGTGGTGCTCTCTATACATGAAAAGGGATGTCATAAGCCATCTGAGGCCAGACCCATTGTCATGACCATGAACAAACAGGTCCCTGTTGACTCTGTTTAGTTCAGGCGCTCAGAGAATCATAATCTTATGGTACAGAAGCTCATACTTGAGCATTTAGAAGGTTAAAACAAAACCAAATGGCTCTGTGGGTTGAATTAGGAAACTCTTCATTCATTTCTGTGTTGCAAAGGTCACTTTTCTTGTCTTACAGCTTTTCTCTGTGCTATGGTCTGTTTTCCTTCCTAAAAATTGGCTGTTGAACCTGCTCTTGTGTTTTCCCGGTGGTTTCTCTAGTTATGTTGTGCCCAAATCAGCAACCTATGAGTTTGCGCTTGGAGGGAGAAGAAATGAGAGTGCTCATTGCTGTGGAGCATGGTGGAGTTACTAGTGCTTATCTTACAGGCTGTATAGTGGGGACCAGCATGACGATTTCTGAGGTTCCATCTGCAGAACCCACTCCTGTGAGATGTTAAGCATGTTTATGGGATCCTGGGTGAGAGTTCGTCTTACGTGGGCAGCAGGTGAAACCCACCAAAGCAGGAGAGAGGACTTGTGCCCTACCCTACCTCTCTTCAGGTCGCTCCAGTGCCGGGAGCGCTATGTGAGCCTTCCTCTTTTTGTGTTGGGTCTCAATGGAGGTGTTCTTCCCTCGGCTTCCCTGTCTGTTCTCTATATCTGTCTGCTGACTTTTACTCTTAAATTATAGGTCTTCAGACCCCTTTTGTCCTATTTTCGCAGCCACTCACACGTTATAAACCAGGCCCATGGCCGGGGCTTGTGGGAATCGTTGTAATACAATTAAATGTTGATAATAATCATCTGGCAAGCTGTTACACTTGTCTGGAAAGGGCTGGGTAATATGTGCATGTGGGACAAGTCTGTACATCTTTTGAATTAATAAATTAAGTTTGTTGGCGAGCCAGCCTGTAGTAAATTAACACCTTGCTTAAATAGTTAGCTGACAGCTTGAAGTGGGGGGGTGGCATTTTAATAGTTAAGCTGGTTTTCTCTGTCTTCACATGCCCTGCTCAGCATCTCATCTTATTCAAATAACCTAATTGCTATCCAGCCTTTCAACAGCACATCATCTTAGCACCTTGCTGCCAAGACAGTTATTCACCTAGAGGCCTCATTATGTTTTGCCAGTATATTGGGGGCCAAAAATAACTTGACAATATCTGCTCAATACCCAGGTATCTAAATGACAAACAAATAATTGGGTGAAGCAAGCCCTAAGCACAGTGCAGCTGACACAGACCACTGTGTGCAGAGCCCTTAACAATAACAGCCACCACTCCGCCTGGGTTATGTCACAGCAAATCTTTAGGCAGGGGATAGTGCTGAGACGTGAGGGTGACAGCTTGGGAAATAGCTGTTAGTGCAGGCGGTAAGGAGGGTCTCAGTGGCAGTCTGTGACAAGTCACTGTCATTTTCCTGCAGGTAAATGGCTGACATCTTAGAACAAAGGCTTAACCATAGCATTTTCTGAAAAAGTTAGAAATAAATCACAGATGTGCTCTCATCTGAGAGGGTTGATGGGTGAGCCAGGGAATGCTCCATCTTCCCCTTTTAATCTGATATTATAATTAATTTAAAGTTGATTGCTATGAGTGGCTGTGCATACTTTAAAAATTGGATTAGCCACTAACTTGTCTCTTAATGATGGTTTTTATTGCTCTGGTAGCTTACACAAAAGCAATTAACGCACTTATCTTTGGAGCGTGTAATATACCCTGAGAAGGCAGCTCTGGCCTGCATCAAGGGTCCCCAAAAGTAAGGTTTTCTGGTAAGACAGGTCCCTCTGTTGTGGTCATTGTCCTTTAGCCTGATGGATCACTGATGGGTCAGTAGGGTGCTGGCACGCCAGTCGCTCTACCCATCATCTTGGCAAACCCCAGTGTTGTGGTCTTCAGGGGCTCCCACAGCCTTAGTGCTCCTGTGTGTCCCAGAGGCCTTTAGTGCATTCCTGTTCATTAGACTGTATTACTGACCCTGTCCAACCCAAACCATTCCATCATTCTATGTGACTTAGTGTATGTGATAAAATAGAGTGGATGCATGAAGGAGTGTGTGAGAGATGCTGGAACTTGAAACATCTTGGAATTGCTCTTTTCCTTACCACTGATGTGACCTTTTCTGTGCATGCAAGTAGCAAATGGGGATTTTCAGCCACATAGAATCCTAGAATCAAGTAGGCTGGAAAAGACCTTAAGATCAAGTCCAACCATTCCCAGCACTGCCAAGGCCACCACTAACCCATGGCACTGAGGGCTTCATCTACATGATGTGTGAACACTTCCAGGGATGGTGACACCAGCACTGCCCTGGACAGCCTGTTCCAATGCCCGACCACCCTCTCTGTGAAGGAATTATTCCTATTATCTAACCTAAACCTCCCTTGGCACAGATTACACTAACAGTGGTGCAAGGGAATTGGGATTTTCCTATGAAAGTGCTTGTGCTTTCTTCTAATCCCATAGTCAGTGTCGGTACATAGATAGTGGGGCAGAGGAAGAAGCAGCATTACAGTGTTACTGGAAGTGGTTCAAAAAGATGCTAAGAGGGGAATGTTACATGTTTTGGCAAGGAACCCATAGCATCTTTTTGCAGCGTTTTAGGATTCTGCTGCTGCAAGCAGTTAGACTGGGAGTGGCCAAAATGTTTCAGGCAGTGAAGGAAACTTCAAAGCTTAAAAAAGATCAGCCTAATTTGTAGGTAAGAGTCTGCTTTCTTAATTAGCACGTCTGTGCTGTTCATTCCAGTAAACATGTATGGAGAAAGCCATTTGCAAATGCAAATAAATCCAGGAGGCAGCAGGAATACGAGTCCATCTTTGAGCTGATTCTTCAGGAAATGATACATGGACTTCAGCGTTTTTCAGTTGAATACTTAGCTTCTCTTTGCTTTCCTTTGGCTCACTGTAGAGCGTGAGCGCTGCTTAAAATCCATATTTTATTGCTGTGCATTTTCTCTCTGCAACTTCAACTTTGTCCTTTGTAGATAGAATGAATATGTTCTGTTAGGCTATGCTTTTAATATATAAAAAGCACGCAGATAACTTGCTGTGACAGGCAGAGGGTAAATGATTTCCCTCCATCTCAGGCAGTTGTTTGGGGTTTTTTTTAAAGAAAGGAATTGCTTATACTCTATTTACCTTTTCCCCTGAGGAGTAAAAGTGAGGTGTGGGCATCACATACTTCTTGACATGGTGTATTCTAGTTTCCTATTCATTGCAGCAACCCGTAGCCCAGCACTGAATGTCCTGAAGGCGATTGGGTGGTGCGACGTGCCGAACCTTGTCTTGTCAACAGCAGCATTCCTGGGATTTTATTCAATGGCAAGCGTCATGCGAAATGGGAGCTTCACAGAGTCCTAATTCGTGTTGTATTGTGAAGGTTAAGAACAAATAGCAGCAGGATGTGATATATTTAAGCAGGATCTGCTTATATTTAAGTATAAAACTTCAAAGCTAGAAGGAACATAAGAGAATAGCTGGGGAAATGCAGTATATTGTATGTAGGGCCTGGAGCAGATGAGCTTTGGAACAAAAAGTCCACAGAAGTGGATTTGCTTGAGACATCCCACAGCCTTTTGATGCAAAAGATGTTGGTGATTAAAACTAAGTACCAACTAACGTACTTGGAAGCAATGGAGATAAATAATCACTGTCACATTACAGGGAAAAATCTTCAATCCTTGACCAAATATTTCTTGAATAAGAGGTTTTGGGGGTTATTTTGAGACAAATATGATACTTTCAGCTTCACTCGTGTAGTTTTGAGTAACATGAGTGAAATAAGCTTACTTGGCTTGGTAGAAGCGTGCTCAAAGTTAAGTACTGTGGTGAAATCTCAGCTCCCATTCCCTCACATATGGAAAGAGTCATGGATTCAGGCATGCCTTGGACAGCAGCGGTTGGTTTTCAGGACCAAAGGTTTTACAGTTACACGCCGTTAAAATCATGTTACTTAAAAGGTAAACCAAAATTACACAGCCTCCTTTTTTTTCCCTAAACGTTTGCAGGAATG
>NW_009910576.1:17726-39203 GCF_000696875.1 Nestor notabilis
CATAGGTCTGTGTATGCTTTTAATAATAGTCTGTCATTTGCCATGGTGTCTTGCCAAAAATGAAATCATTAATGAACTCCACGGGGTATTTACGCATTTCCAAGGCTGCTCATTACGTCTATTTTTAAGTCCATTGCAGCACTGATGGCGAGGAGAATTTGTTGAAACCTGTAGCGTAAAACTTGTAATTTTGTTTGCTAACACTTGCAAAAGATTACAGATGTGATCCGAGGCCCTTTGAAGTCGAGGGGAGTAATGGGGTCATTAGCGTAGGAATTAGTACATGTTTTTCCAATATAATACTCTTACATGATGCTTTGGGAAAAGCTTCCCCTCCTTCCATCCCTCCCTTCTCATCTCCTGCATGGGGAATGTGCTTGGCAGTGTTGGTACACAGAGCATGTGGCTTTCCAGAGGCCGAAAACATGGCCTCCTGAGTGTCCATGAAGTCTGAATGTCCCTGAAGTCTGTCACTTAGTCTAAAAACTTCTTATTCTTAGAGCCAGTTTTCTGGATGACAAATTTTGTGCATGGAAGGTGCATTTTGAAAAATGCCCATGTCAACGTTCTGGGTATTCCCCAAAAAAGATGTTTCCAGAGGCCTCTGGTGTCAGTAATGTTGCCTCTTTGCGCCCAGACGAGAGGCACAGTGTGGTTATAGATTTACCTTCTTAAAGCACTTGAAACAAAGGGACATGAGAGCCAAACGCAAGGGCAGTTTTTCATACAACAAGGAAAGAGCCTCTTGTTGCAGCAGGATACAGACGTGGAATAGTAACATTACACGTGTCTGCAGAATTGAAAGAGAGTTTCAGTTTGCTGCTGGTGTTGGGTTCTCTGCAAGTATTTAATGGGTTTTGCTGAGACATGCTCCTGATTATAAAGTGGTTCTGGAGCTGACAGACTTTGCTCAAGGCAAATTCTTTTAATTAAAAAAGGATTTAACTAATTAGACCCGACTGTCGACTGACAGGTTAATTGATAAGGGAAGTGGGCCCAGTAATCTGGAGGTGAGATTATATTGTGACTTTAAATCTTTATAGACCCTGATAAAACTTAGTCTTCCACTGGAATGTCAGGAAAATCACGCTGGCTTTTTTACAAGGCATCGTGCCTGAAAAGATCTGCAAAAAAGACCTGCAGTTTCCTAAAATTCATTTCTCAAAGTAAAGGTCTGATCCAGCAAATTTATTCTTAGATAAGGCTCGTTGAAGCCGATTTGGTGGGAGCTTTGCACATTTGTAGCTTGGGCTCACATATAGTCTCGTTGGGGGTGACAGGTCGTTTACATGTGACTTCTTTATTTCTTAGCTACAATAAAACTTTGTCTTTTCGGGTTTTTTTAACTGTTGAAATAAGCAATTACTTGGTCCACTAAATATCAACTCTGGAACTATCCTTTTCTAATAATTTGCTTCTTAACATGGAAAGGAGCTTGGGAATGTGTTTAGTGGTGATAGGAAAGAGGTGGTGATACAGGGAGACTGGCTGGGACCTACAGATCTGGGCTCCGGTGAAATGCCTTTTCCAGATACATCTGGTGATCACGAGTGACAAAGAGGAAGACTTCTGGTAGTTATTCTTTCAGACAGGTGTAAACCATATTCTATAGGGTAGAAAGATAATAACTAAAAGACAAGTAATTATGACAGGGTTTGGAAAAATCAAACTGGAAAACAGTCTTGACCTCTACCCAGGTCCACTAATGCTGTAGGAAGAGCCTGTGATGGGTGAAATCCATTCATCCATGCTTAACACTTTCTGGTTTGTCCAGGTAATTCCTTAGATCTTGACATTAACTTCCATTATCTTCATGTGCCCAGATAAAATCTAGGCACAGGAGGGGCTGTCTGGCCGCAGGAACATCAGGTTTTGTGTTAGGCAGGAGAGGTTGGCCCAGTGTCAAATTATGTGAGGGAAGCAAGGGAAGGTGCTGGGCAGAGAGGGCTTGATCACTTCTGCTGTGAAAATCTGAGTGTATTTTAAACCCTAGTTTTGGCAGTCTTTCCAAGGAAAATCACTGGGATAAAGAAACCTGTTTGCTGGTAAGCTGAGAGCAGCATATCACTCATCAGATTCAAAGGAAGAAATTTCAACTGTTATGAATGAGGTGATTTACACTTGCTATTAATAACTGTGACTGTAAGTTGAGGAGGTGAGTCCTAAGGATTTATAAGGGTTGTTTTCGTTGGCATACTAACACCTGACTGTAACAGCAGAGATGTTTCTGTTACCCTCCTTCCCTCTTGGATAGAATTAGATGCATGGATTGCATGTATCAGTCTAATCAACCCTGCTAAGATGTCAAAACATAGAAAGTCAATTCTATCATAAAGTCTACACCCATCTTGATTTTCTTTTCCTTTCTCCCCTCCCCTCCTCCTTGTGCTCCATCTAAAATAAATAACTGGACATAACTGAATGAATATAATCCATTTCTCCAAAGGAAGAAAAATAATTGCCTCCAGACTTCTAACTTACCTGCCAAATTGCATCCTGATGTGAATTGCAATAGACAAATTATAATCTGTTGAGACAAGGAAGGCAGTGATGGAGTCTGTAAGTGACCCTTCCCTGGTAGGCACAGTCACAATGAAACTAAACTTGGCAAGTGATTTGCACTCACATCAGGGAAGAGTTGGTCCCCGGGTCATCCTTGAAAGGCATTAACAGGAGTGAGAGGAAAATAGCTTGCAATGCAGGCTGATGGCCTGGGGTTGAACAGAAGGCAGTCTCAAGTGCTATCAGCATTATGCAGACCACAAGCTCTATATTCCACCACTTAAGGAAAAAACCCAAACCAAACAACCAGAACAAAACAGTGACAACAAAAAGCACAGAAGAGCAGGGAGATCCAACCAGGGAGTCTCATGTTTGCAGGGATGGCCTTGCAAAGGCTTTTATAAAATGGAGCTGGTAGGGATGGCCACAGCAGCGAGATTTCAGCATCTGTTTTCAAGAAGTCCAGTATTTCCAGTGGTGCCCCAGATGTTCCTTTGTTCAGCCCTGCTCAGGCTGCAGTTTCTGTAAGCTGGTCCAGGCTGCTCGCAGCTACTTAAGTGTGCCATGATGCAGTTATGTCCAACACACGGCGCCAACAGCCAGTCTGTGGACACTGTCTTGGTTTACTTTGTGATCCGGTACTTTGTGTAAATGCAAAGCAATTTCAGGACATGCTTTTGCCATGTTATGTAGGTATCAGATAGCTGCGTGTGTCCTGAAATTGCAGTGAGTGTGCAGATGGTCACATTGCAAAGATGGAGAGATTTCCACCATCTGTTTCAGGCTTGGTTTATGTTTCTTATCCTCGGTTTGGTAGTGGAGTGACTTCTCTGGGACTTGGGGCCTGTGGTGCACAGGGACAAGGGGCACCTGAAGGTGTTCACTTGCAGGAGCTCCTTTAAGGGGGTGAGAACAGTAATGCTGTATGATCCTGAGTAGAGTAAAGTTTATTTTGAACCCCAGAAAACACCAGTGAAGAAAGAAAACTTCATTTTCGAGTGGGAGTGAGTTTTGTGACAGTTGATTCCACAGACCCTGCTCAACACCCTTCTTTGTCTACACCCAACTAACCTCAACCATTGTCTAAAAAGCCTTATGGCCTTATGGCTATAAAATCTAAGAACAGAGACGAACTCCATAAGAAACTGCAGTGCACACTGTAGCATCAGCTGTGCGAAGAGGAAAAAAAGCACAGTATTGTTATTCTTCTGTAGAAAGGATCCTGGGGTGAAGCCAAACTGTCTTAATGCACATGTAAAAACTTCTGCAACACCTGCAGTGCATGGTGGGGTTCATTCCTTCAAGACACATGTAAAAACTAAAATGAAATCTTTCTTATTTTAAACGATACATGTTTTCAGATGTATATGGATAAGCACACTTATACGTGTTATGGTTTTCTGGCCCTTTCAGTGCTGTGGTTAAGTCTGATCTTTAGTGAAATGTCCAAAGTAATTTCCCAGTCTCTTGCAGAGAAGTCAAACAACTCAAAAGCTCTGGTTATTTTACCAGGTTACTTAATACTGTTGTTACTTTTGCACATTGAGGTCCCTTTAGATGCATCCTCGAACTCTACTGTTTGATACACTTGCTATCAAAAGACTCTAACTCCAGCTCAGTTTGGATGGTGTAGATGGGTTGACACATCTCCCACTAGTTGAAGCTGAAAGTCAGAAGCCAAGTTAAGGTCTTTCTACCTGACTCAAGCTACCTAAAAACTGATCTTGAACTTTGTATTGTGGTTGGTTGTGAGAATGGTGTTACCATTGGAGGTGGTGCTGGGTAGAGGAATTAAGACTGGAAAAATAAAGAAGAGACGGAATCCTTCCAGCCTGGGGTTTGGGTAGCAGGAGCCGGTAGAAAAAGGAGATGTAAGGTTGTGTCCCATTGCAGTGGATGTGCTGATCTGGTGAAAACAACACCGTGGCAGATCCTAGAATAGTTTGTGGCTGGCTTTTTAACCTCAGGAATATGAAATGTCCTTTGGTAAACTTGCTGTAGAAGATGATAGCAGTACTGTAAGCATTTTCCGAGGGAAATGTGAGCAGTAGAGATTTATTAATAGGATGTAAAACAATTATTTGTTTGTGTGTTTTTCCCCCTCAGGAATCTTTTCCTTTCAGTTTTCTAAATAATACAAGACATCCTTGGCAGCAGAATCCCCACAGTTGTTAATGTCAGATTGTTATCAGATTTGGCAGTGATTGTTTTCTAATAATATGTATGTTTTTCCCTTGCTGCTCATGTCAGAGTGACAGTTTGCTGAAACTTAATGCAAGATATAAAAAAAAGGTCAGCACTTGCCATTTACATCCCTGAAAACACACGATCTAGTGAGCACAGATCCTTTTTTGGTATCATTTATCTGCCTTTTAGTTATATAAGAAAAGGGTTTCCATGAAGCAGATGAGAGGTGGAATTCCTCCTGCTTTTTAGCTCCTGTTTAGATCCTATTCATGTTTGGGCTTGAATAACAACTTTCCTGCACTCCCAGCAGAAGAGCTGATGGAATTCATTTCAGTTTTGGTCTTACCTGTAAGTGTTTGTGGAAATGTTTTAATTTAATAAGCTTCACAACAGCCTAGTTAAGTGATTAGTATCTTCTCTGAGATAAGAGTGGGAAGCAGAGACCCCAAACGGTAAATGCCTGGTGCGAGGTCTCAGAAGCCACTGTGTGCCAGCATTTATTTCTCCAGCTCGGACGTCATTCCTGGGGCTGCCCATTGCTTGCCTGTAGCCTCACACAGAGGGTGCAGACTGAGGAGAGCAAAACCTCCTCCTCCAGGTGGACTTCACAGCTCAGAGCAGGTCCCCACTTCTGATTGTCCTCATTTCCCACTAGTACAGTGAGTTTGTGTGTCCACTGCTCTGAGCCCAGGCAGTGCAGTTCTGATGGGTCAGACACCGACATGCCCATGGAGCCGGGGCAAAATGATTCCCCCTTGCGTCTTCAGCCGTGTGGCAATGAAAAGGCATCAGCTGTCCGGATCCAAACCGAACCATCCACTTTGCTCTGCACCAGCCTGTTTCCTAAACAAAGCTCTCTGATTACTGAATATTGTCCCTCTCCCCGAGGAGCTGCGGCTATTCCCGCAGCTGCCGTCTTCCTCCTGAAGTGAACATGAAAGATAGACTGAGTCTGATCCCGGGGCAGGATTAACAACCCAGGATGTGTCAGGGCAGAGAAGAAAGGGCAGTGTTTAAAGCTCCTCTCATCTGTTATGGCAACAAAACACAACAGAAGAAGTAGCTTAATACCGAACACAACGCAACCTCTTTCAGAAAGGGATTAAGTAGCTGAATGCACTTTTTTAGACTGAAAGTGATACGGTGTTAAATATAACCCTTTTAGACTATTTCTTCCTGGGGATTATTTTGGAAAAGCACCATGACCCTTGATCAATGAGCGTCTCTTGATGCTAATAGTATTAACCAGGAACGAGAACACTAAGCAAGCACAAGCTACTGTGAGTTATTTTTTGCCTCATCAGTCTTCATCTCAAGATTATTGGCAAGATCCTCGCATCTTGTCTATGTGATGTCCTTAGCTGGAAGCTGCTGCTAAATTTCTACAGTGACTTTAGTCTTATTAATAAGAACAGTAGGAAGCGTGTCTTTTGTTTTAATTTAGTTGACTACATTGGAATTTAAGATCTAGAAGACAGTAAATATATATATGTATTGGTTTTAAAATTCATTTAGTAAAAGTAATTTATCTTTGGGGTTTTTTGGTGAGAACATGGGTTGTTTAGCAAAGAGGGGACTATATGTGATAGAGCCCAACCCCAGCTCTCAGACTTGATGATGTCTAGCCTGTTTGGGACAGGGCTGGCACCAGGTTACAGAAGAACCCTTGGAAGATTTGCTGGGGAGGGACTCTTCATTAGGGACTCTAGTGGTAGGACAAGGGGTAATGGCTTTAATCTTAAACAGGGGAAGTTTAGGTTAGATATAAGGAAGAAGTTCTTCACAGTGAGGGTGGTGAGGCACTGGAATAGGTTGCCCAAGGAAGTTGTGAATGCTCCAACCCTGGAGGTGTTCAAGGCCAGGCTGCACAGAGCCTTGGGCGACATAGTTTAGTGTGTGGTGTCCCTGCTCATGGCAGGGGGGTTGGAACTAGATGATCTTAAGATCCTTTCCAACCCTAACTATTCTATGATTCTAAGATTTAATTTCAAGGAAATAGCCGGGGTAGACAAAGTGTATTTTTCTTTCTGTGCTTTTCTTTGCTGTGTTTTTTTGTGTATCAAGTAATAACAAATGATTACACTCAGCTGGGTGAAATACTCCTCTCTAAATAGCTCTTACTTGAGTGAGCTGCTCTGTCGTCGTTCCCAATAACCAAAACTGGAGCTCTGGAACAGATATCCAGGGTTATTTTGGGGCTAGAAATATTAAAATCTTTCTTCACACTTTCCCTCCAACTCTTTTCCTGTGAGAGCTGCTGAGATCTCACCCTTTTGTTGACACCACAAAGGTTCCACCACACTTGGGGAATACAGGAAGTCCTAGAAGACACTATAAGCAAACTTGGAGCAGGATGTGGTGGGTTTAGTGTCTTTTTTTGGATGGGAGGAGAAGGAGGAGAACTCTTTAGGTTGCACGTGGTTGTATACTGACTTAGCCTCAGTCCAAAACAGCTTCTATAGCCTATTCAGTGTGAAATTAAAATTGGGATGGGGGAAGGATAGTGTCAGAAGAGAGAACCTATTTCAAGCAGTGCATTGTAACTCAATTGCCTCTGCCCTACTTGAATGAATTTACCAAGTAATGTAAAGTGAAGAAAAGAGCAGCTTCCTAGTGAAGCAGGAGGAGATATTTCCTCTCTGCTGCAATACTTGACTCTGTGAGTGACCACTTAAACCTTCCAGGCAGCAGTGGAGAGCCCCTGAGACTGCATCTCTTTCTGCCAGGGTGGAATGCAAGTAGGCTTTCTGATGTCCATGAGGATTGTAATACACATTTGGAGCTGTCCTAAGCCATGACCCATCATGCTGCAGGATTTACAAACGCACAAGGGCAGATGTTTCCATTGCTGCCTTTGTGCAAAGGTGCTGTGGAGTAGACGATGGTTAGAGGAACAACAAAAGATCTGTAGAGAGAAGCAGAGATTTGAAGTAGAGAGATGTACAGATGTCTCCAGTTGTAGAGTCTGATGGCAAAACACCCGTTTATATTAAAGAAATAGAGGAGCTTCAGCTAGGAGCTGGTTGATCAGCCAAGATGTGATCATTCCATGGTATAAACACGTGTTGAAAAGAAAGTGTTACCTGCATACTGATTTGTTAGTGGTGTTGAGAAACAGATCGTGTTATTACTGGGGAATGTTGGGCATTTTCACTGAAGTCTAACTTGGTTCAAGCCTGCTGTTACTGGTGCCAATGAGACCAACTCAGTACTTATACTTCAGAGTGTTCATTTCCCTTTTGAGTCAGTATTTAATCCACACTCACAGTTATGTCGGGGGGTCCTTTGGAGATGTACAGCCCTTGTGTGGATAATCTAACATTTGGCACAGTAAAAGAGTGAGACGTGATGGGGACCCTGTTCCCACACTGTAGTGGATGTAAGTGGATGTTTCAAATGTCACTTTTCAAAGGTGGCACACCAGGAGCCTGGATAAGCATAAAGCTGAGCATTTACTGTCCTTAAGTATTCACTGGCATCTTCTAAAGCTGATGTCTGGTTCAGTATCAGGTGTGGATGTGGTGCCTGTCTGTCTCCCCCCAGTACTTTCAAGCAGGTGTACTTTGAATGGAAAAACCTGCAGTGATTCACTCACAGAATGGCTGCACTTAACCGATGTCTGAAGTACTTTTGCAACATCTATTCACCATAGCATAGGTATGTTATTTTTTTTCTTTCATGAGTTTATGGTTACTTAAACAGCTTAAACTTCATTCAAAATATTATTTCATGTGGTTTTGAAAAGCAACATTTTACTGCTTGTAAGATGCAGAGGGTAACATTACCAGCTGAGTGTGTAGCTCTGGAAGGAATCAGCATTGTGGCTTCTTTACTGTTGCATCTTCTGCATCATTAGCAAAGCTCAACAACAGACTCTTGTCTGCTATTAGAGAGGCCCTTGCCACTATTAAGAAGAAACTGAATTACCATGGAGTGGTTAATAAGACGCAGCATTGCTGCCTTTCATGATTGTATCAGGAGTCTCATGATTATCTTTCTTCTTTTTTTTAATCTTGGATCCTGAAGTACTGTCATTATGTGCAAGGCACTCCCTTTCATGAGGCTAAAAATGAAATGCAAATAAAGAAAACCCCGAATATCACAGCTTTTTAAAGCAGTTGCATAGGAGGGAGGGGTTGAGTGGTGGTTTTGTGTACTTGAGATTGGAAATACTACAAAGTTTCATCAAGCTGGAAGAAGCAGTGAAGCATCTCACACAGGCATAGCTCTATACCTTGTGTGTGTTTAGCATTATCTGGCAGTGTAACTGTGGGTTTGCCAACACTGCTCCAGCTTCTGCCCCAGCCTCTGGCAGAGGGTGCTGTAGGGATCACGCCTGTCCCCTGTCCCCTCTCACCCTCCTGCTGGTCTGAACCAAAGCAACGGAGGAGCTGGTGTATGTCTCCTCTGCTGTCACCTCCCAGCAGTAGCTCTGTCAGAAAAGGATGGAGTATGTGGCTCTGGATAGTACAAGGTAGCTGTCACACCTAGAAAATGCTAAAATCTTTGCCATTAAAACATTTCCAGGTGTCTCTGCATGCTGTAGATAGGCTGGCATGCGTTAATAGTGTTTTCTTGAGCTGTGTGTCAGTTAGGGAGAGGAAAGGAGGTGAATCTTTCTCCCTTGATATACCATCGGGGAAGCAGGATAGCAGCACATACTCTGTCCTTGGAGTAGATCAGCAGCCTTCGTTCATTGGCTCTTAGCCTGGAAAGAGGGACCCATACAGTTACAACAAGGGGATCAAAGTTTGTCCATTCCTCTTCTTTGTCCTCCCTGGTTAAATATGGATTATCCATTACGGACAGCTGTTTGCGGAAGAAGGAATGTTGAGGGCAATAATCAAATTCTGCCAGGGTTACTATATCCATTGAATAAACAAGGTGAAAGATTTTGATGCTACTACTGTGCTTAAAACCCTGCATTTTCCCCCTTCAGACCAGTAGTAATACTGCCAGAAACAACTTCAATGCAGGTATCACCATTAATACCAAACTTGTACAATGTATGTCCTGTTAAATCTGGAGCGCTGAGAGCAGAGTAACCACACAAATCATTCCCTTGAAGGTTTGGGTTTGCATTGGCAGCTGAGTTGGTAAGTGCTGAGATAAAAGCCCTGCCCGGAGCACCCGATATTAACCAGCCATCCATGTGAAATGCATCCATTTATTTAAGTAAATCTTGCAGCTCCCTGGCTTTGAACAAGAGCATTTTTTTTCCTTTGTGGTTTCTTTAGATAATCTCTAGCTCAAATGTAACTGCTCCTATCCAATGTTTTCTGGGCAAATGTGGTTCTGTAACTGTGGTGGAAAACATGGGCTGGTAACTGTTGGAAAGAGTTGGCTTTGCAGCGCTGTGTGCATCAGATATGTGACAGCAGCAAAATGTATCCCAGAGAATGCTGCAGTGTCTTCATTAAAAGTCTGTTGAGCAATGAGATGGCAAACTGGGTTATGAATGCACAATTATTTGGGTTATTCAAGAGGAGAAACAACAATACTGAGCACCAGGGTGAGATAGCAAATGCACTGAGTGAGCGACAGCAGATGAGGTTATGCGTTAACAATTGCAAGATGAGGGCTACTGGAAGAATGAACTATTCAGAGGCGGCTCTGGCCTCTAAATTAACTGAGATGATTCAGTGAAATGACCTGTGGGCAGCTCAATAGGTGTTTTTGTTCAGTGTGCTGAAACAATTCAAAAAGATGTAAATAATTAACGGCTGAATCAAATCTTGGAGACTGGAATAGAAAACATTGCTGCTGTTCAAAGCACTTGCTCGAGGCAGCCTTTGAAGAGCACGCTGTTTTCATTGGGCTCTATCCCCGAAGGACAGAGCTGGAGTAAGGCTCCAGCTTGTAGACGGCCAGTGGAGATGCTTACACATGAGGAAAGGCTGGAGGGACTGGAACTGGGTACAGCGGAGGTAGTGAGGACATCAGAGTTACTAAGGTTAATGGTAGAAGCAGTAGCTGCAGTAGTACTTCTCCTTCCTACGTGTGCGCCCAGGGCACCTGTGTGATCCATTTGGGCTGGTCAGGTTCCCACCAGATCACAGGGAGCCCACTGGTGTGAAATAGCTGGGGCAGTGTGGCTGTGGAGCCCAGGGCAGGTGAGGCTGCTGGAGACACATGGAGGAGGAGGGAGGGAGATAGTTTAGAGTCTGCTTCTTTTGCACTGAGATGTACCCAGAACCCAGGAGAGCATCACTGCTGTGCCAGCACTGGGGATGTCCAAGCACCTGCTCTGAGAACGGGTTGAGGCAGCCCTGGGCTTCGCTTTCCCTTCCCTTCACCCGCATGCTGTGGGTCAGACCCACGTCCTGCTGTGCCCAGCCAGATCTGTGGTGCAGACGCTGCTATAGGAACACGTGGAAGTAAAATTAGACCCTTGTGAACAGCTGATTTTTATCTTCCTCCCACCAGTGGCTCTGTGGCCCAGTCTTCCTTTTGCTGCTCTCTGTCTCTGTGGAACAACAAAACCACCCTTATTCCAAGTGCTTTATTTTTTTCTCCATTTGTTTCTCTTTGTGTAACAAAGACAGACTTTCACTCGGTACTTTGCAGAATCATTTAATGTTGTTTGGTTTTAATCTGTTGTGTGATTAAAGTAGATTAATGTTGTAGTAACATAAAAACCCTCAGGGGGGTTTGTTCTCTTTGTAAATATTCTCTAGGATCTCTTCTGTCTTCTAAACTGTGGGTAGGGAGAGTATTTAATGGGACCTGGGGAGAAAAGAGCCGCATTTTAAACTTAATATAAGAATTTAATTTTTAATAGGTTTCATTTGGGGGTAGAGTATTCATATTGGAGTGGAAATTAAAGTGTCTAAATGCTTTGTGTGTAAGCTGCTAAGAAGTCCATAAAGCCGTGTGCGGGTAAAAACCTACCTTTCCTTCTTTGATCTTAAACCCATGAAATTACTGAAACTATTGATCGATGTAATTCACTGATACTTGACCTGGTTTTGCAAACTTGCCTTTGAGTTATCTTCAGCTGATAGAGAGAGGGTTTACTCTGCAGAGAGCCAAGTGACCTTCCCTCCTCCAGCAGATCTCATTCATCCCCACATGGATCTCTGGAGGGCTGTGCAGAGGATGGGAAGGTATTACAGGAATTAAGTCACTTACAGTGTGTTGCCAGCCACATGGACAAGTGAGGAGTGCTGAGCCAAGCTGCCTGTGCTGCAGTGGGCCTTATTCATGTTGGAGTAAAATGCCCGTTATCACTTGAACTTCTTGTATGAGAAGGGTGAAAAGAAGCATTAGTTGCTTCATAAGTGTACTTAAGTACTCTGGGCTTTACCTGGGAGTAAAGGCTGTGTGGTTTTATTTCAAGGTTAGGGAAGATTTTTTTGTGTTACTGTCTAATGACTGGCTTTAATCCAGTCAGCCCAATGGGGAGGTGGGAAGCTCAGCTGTAGGCAGCCCTCCTTGTGTTTCGTGCCCTGCTAGTCCGAGGCTCTTCTGTATCACACCTTGCAAAGGAGACTTCAGCTCTCAAAGCATAGCACTGGAGGTTGCTTGTGTATTTGATTATCATTCCCATCCGTGGAAGAGTGTCATGGTTTGAACTGCTCCATCCCTCCTGGTGCAACATCCCCTCTGTAGAACTGGCTCCTGATGGCCGTGGACCATGTGGAGCCAGCCACGCCAGCAAAGGATGCTTGACGCAGCAAGTGTAGACAGGCTGGCTGAATTAGTGGTTAGGCTTCTGTGTCTGAATCACAAATTTATTCCATTTCTTTGCAGCTGGTAACTTGCACAAGTTTGTAACTAGTTGATGCCTCAGTTTTATGTACGTAAAGCAGGGGATGCCGAGGTACTTACGGCAAGAACCCCGACTGCAGCTAATGATCCCCTCCAGCAGCTGCAGCAGGACACAGCAGTAATCCCTGCTGCATATACATTACCAGGTCTGTGAGATTAGTTTAATACCTCAGCTTTATCTTTGCATTGTGGACTGCTTTCTGTCTTCGTGTGGAGGCATCAGAATGTCCTCAGGCTCTTTTGTAAGATTAAGCGCTTCCTTTGGCATCCTGACAAGGAGGAAATTTAAGGAACAAGAGTATTTAACTTAAAGCTAATCTGGTCTTTGTGAAAGCAGGAGGATTAGACCATTAAGTTTTACATGCTGGCAGGTTTATGCCACCGATGGCACTGATGAACGAAGCACTGCGAAGAGGCGAGCTGGAGGTTGATGGTGTGTTGGAACTGCAAGGAGCAAGGAGAACATTTGCAAAGCAGGGTCTGCAGGACTTTGTGAGGCAGCAAGGGATATAGAGTCCACACAGGAGCAGCAACGTGGCTATATGTCTGTTCTACAGGACTGTGTGCTTCATTAAGGACGAACAGTCATGTGTGGAAAAGGAATGGGCAATTCTCTACCCCTGCCTCACACCGGGCTCATTGGGTGGGCATGTGAGCCCCCAGCCCTGAGCAATGCCACCCTATTCATCCTTCACAGCATCTCCTTCTGTACGTATTTCCTGGACCACAGAGTTTTGTGTCTCCTAAAACTTTCTGTATATCTGTAAACTTGCTTTGTATCTAGAATTCAGTTCTAAGCCTTACTGGCAGAAGGGTAATCTAGAGAAAACGCTTCATGCATTCATTGTGGCACCACCTTGTTCCTCCTGAGGATGAGTTTTTAAACGTTTTCAACAGTTTCCAGTGAAACTGGTGGCTGTTGGTAAATGTTAAACTGTCTTCTTCCTCTACTAGTCAGAAACAAACAGTAAGTAAGCTTGAAGTGAATGCTGGAGAGCTTCCAACACAAATGGCAGACTTAGCAACTCTTGGGAGCAGGAAGGGTTTGGATCCCTCCCGAAGGGGAGTGTGAGAAGCAAGTGTGCTTCTACCTGCAGCCAGAATGATTTGCATGTGCTGCTCTCCCTCCTTCCCTCTGAATACATTTGTCAGCCCTGCTTTGGTAGTAATCAAAGAAATCCTCCTCACTTGCACCAGACGGGGGCAAATGGCTACATTGGTGTATGTATGTTCCTATGCAAAGGTATGTGCATCCACGCACACACGTATACATCATAAATATGTATCCTACAGTGGGTTGATCTGTTCAGTGGAGCTCTCAATAGCTTATTTCTAAATGTTAATGGGCCCACTAGATTCTCTGTGTGTTTTCTGTGTTGCGCTGGAGATTATTATAGTTTCAGCCTTCTGCATATTATACAAGGGTTATATATGATTATAAATCAGTCGTTGTCGTCAGGGCCTAATGGCAAACTAAACAAATGAGCTCAGGACATGATTACAAAATGCTTATGGCTCTCAGCCTCACTGAGAAGTGAACAAATCCAGGTAGGTGCTTTTCAAACATCCCGCTGCAGAACAAGGAGTAGTGCAAGGGAGTAAATGGTTATATCTTACATTTCCTTACTCATTTATTCAAATGCATCTGTTGAACCACAGTGAAGAGCACTGGCATTCTGCCAGGCTTCAATTTGACCTGTTTTTAATCCTTAGCATTATTCTCATGGAATGAATACAGAGAAGCCTTAAGCAAGAGCTGATTCTTGTTTTACAGCAGCCCCTGCCCTGAAAAGAACGGGGACAAGCACTGACCTAAGTGCATCCTGCGGGAGCCGGAGCAGAACTTTAATCTTCTAGTCTAGTGCGCTGTCCCTGAATCGTGGTGATTTTCCATAGTTCACATCATTTTCTCTATATATTTGGAGATGTTGCAAGATCAGTTTTGCCCAATACATCCTCAAGGGTTATTGCTAAAAGCTTCTCGTAGCCTTGTAAGAAGTATGTGCCTTGGCATATCTATTACCTATTAAACCTGGCAAAATAAGAATTTTCCTATGTCATAACAAATCAAGCCTGGGCCAAAATAGCTGCAAACATTCTGTAAGGCTTAATGAGCTCTTGCTGGTTTGCCATGGTCCAAACAACTTGTTATTGTGACTGTTCCATAGTACAGAATTACATTATCGAAACTGCTCTTAAAAAGACAAGATGGGGTGTCAGGGAAACTGATCCCACTCTGCAGGGAGCATGTGTGCTCCTGGGCTGTGTGGCACAGAAATGGGCTTTATTTCCATGGTAATTCGGTCTATAGGTGTATAATCTTTTGTAATTCTGGTGTGATTAAACAGAGGTAGTAGCAGAAGGTGGTTTTGTGTATTCCTAAAGTCCCTTTAAACTGAAGCACAAGTGAGAAAGGGCAGAACAGAGACAAGGGAACATTTCGTATCTTTCTTACCCTTTGCATAAAGCAGCCCTGGATCCCAAAGGGAAGCGACACAGGGAATTTGGGGAGTTAACGTCCTGCCTTTCAGGAGCACTTCTCTCAAACAAGCTTCCACACACCGTCATAAAAAATGTCCGTGTTAAATAGCTGAACTAGAGCAAATTGAACCATTTGGCGATTCTGATGCTTTCATCTGAAGCCTCATGCCTGCAAGGATGTGAAGAAGTCAATAACATGAATTGGAAGCTATTGATTATTTTGCTGCGCGGCTGTTGAAACATCGTATGTGCTTGATTTGGTCTCCCAACACTCAGTAAACGTTTGTTTTTAGTTTCGCCTCCCTTTGTGAGAAGAATTGGAAATACCATAAAACTGCAAGTGGGTTTTTGGGTTTGGCTTTTTTTCCCCTATAAGTTTAAAGTATTTTTCTTAAACTGAAATAAATGTCATTTGTAAAGGTTCCCGTCACTCCAAGATGGATGTTTCATGCCACAGATGGGCCTATTCTCAATTTCCTTTGTAAGGCACTGAACCTTCTGTTCAACACTGCCATCTGCAGCCCCACGGATTTTAAGACATTTGGATAAGGCCCATCCCCATCAGCCAGGTTGTGGGGCTGGGCCTCTGCTCCTTGGACACAAAACCAGTTATGGAAATGTCCTGTTTTCCTGCTGCCTCTCAGCCAGGACCTGTCTTGCCACCTTGCTAAATTATAGCAAGAGATCTAAATGAAAGCCTCAACTGGGAGGCAGCTTGGGGGGTCGGAATCTGGGATGTGGAAGATTTAAAGGCTGTAGTGCTGCATGGAGGTCAGTTGTGTTGATTCCTGAATCCAGAAGACCACCATGATACCCACATCACAAGTGTGGAGCTGCCTTTGCTTTGTACTGCTGAACACTTCATAGAATCCCAGACTGGTTTGGGTTGGAAAGGGGCCTTAAAGCCCATCCAGGTCCAACCCCCTGTCATGGGCAGGGACATCTTCGAGTAGACCAAGATGTTCTAGCTGAGACAGATAGCAAAAGAGAGGAAAAAAAACGAAGAGGGCTTATTGTGGGTATTTGTGGGACTGATTTGACTGTAAGATTATTCCCAATAATAAAAATATTTACATCCCAGTTGGTTAAAAATCTGTCCATGATGTCTATTTGTTTAGCTAGCATTAATTACCGAACTCGGCTCCTTCTGGTAAAAGACTATTCAGTGTTTGGTTAATTTCCAAGATTCAAACATTTTGCTTTAAATTACTGGTATTGAGATGGAAACATCCTCAGGCTGGTTTGCTAATGCAGTGTTGTGAAAACACACACGCTGTGCTGTGAGCAAAGTCGGGGTTGGTGTGGTCCTGCCAGGGCACGGCCATGCAAAGTGATGGGACCCAAAACACCGTAGTGGAGCACTGGGAGAGGAGTCAGGCTGCCAGCAGGAACAAAGGAAGAAGAACAGAAACCAAACCCCTTCACCCACAACTCTTCAAACCCCCAAGCTCATTCTTCCAGTCTGACCCTGATATAGTTAAGTGAGCTTAAGTGTGTGCTGCAAGTTAAGCACGTGCATAATGCTGCCTTAAGAGGGATGTTTTCCCTGATCAAAGGCCTTTGAGAGGAGGAATAGAGCAGGGAAAATAGAATAACATGTGAGTTGTTCAGCTGTTGAGAGCAAAATGAAAGTTGAGCAATCAAACCTTTCTTAATGGCTCACCTTTGCTGGGTGGAAGATGTTGAGATGCTGCATTCCAGGCTGGCTGTGCAGAGTGCCGAGCCAGTGCAGGCTCTGTTGAATGGGGCTTTTCTGGCTTGTTATCGCCAAGCCAGTTATTCCAATAACGTGGAAATTTCTAGCTGGCAGTTCTGCAGAGGTCAGGCTGTCTGAAGGCAAGTTGCTGGTTCCTTGCTGGAAGGGTTTGGAGCACGGCCTGTCGCTGGAACTTTGTAGAGTTGTTGAAATGGCAGCATGGTCATAGAGTCCCAGACTGGTGCCTGTTGTAGGCAACACTGCAAGTATCATACCTTCCTCTTGATGTGCCAGGAGCTCTGGTGTGATGTGCTCTGTGCTTGTGGGATCTTGAGTTTGCTTTGTGGTGAGCAGCAGAGGTGGAAGGGTGTTCATGGGAGCTAAGCAAAGCATGGCCTCCGTTCCCTCAAGTGCCTCAAGCAGTGTCCAGAGCTCCATCTGTTCAACATTTATTTGAAATGTTGGTGTAAAAAAAACATTTGATGAAGTTAGTTTGAAATACTCTGGAGAACTTGTAATGTTGGAATGGGAGATGGCTTCTCATTTCCCTGCCTAGCACATTTAAAAGTAACAAAAGGGAATGGTAAGTTGAGTTGTAAAGCTCCCTGATGCGAGAGAATGTTAAGGTAAAGAGCTTAGGGGGTTCAGGAGATTATTGGATGTTCATAGATATAATAAAGATATTCTCATAGTTCTACCAGGCGGGATAACAGTTTGATAGAGGGAGCAACCCTCAAGGTTTATTGTGTTAACCAGCCTCTTGCTGAGGGGGCTTGGAAGTGCAGGTCATGGCTAAGTGCTGCATTCACATCATCTCACTGCACCTGCAGCGGCTGAGTCAGAAAGCAAATACCGTATGAAATGGACCATTGATGTTACACATCTCATGTGAGCTGTGTGCCCATCTGGGATAGCTGTTGTCTGCTTTCTCATCTCCTGTGGGGTGTGTTTTGGTGAACTGACATTCACGTAGGTGCCTCCTGGAGACAGAAGATAAACGCGGAACTGTGTTTATTTAGAGGAAACACTTGTGATTAATGGTACAAACTGTTTATACATAGAAAGAGTCTTTGCTTTTAGTGCTGAGAAACCAGCTGGTGACACCGTGGGGCTGTCCTGGGTTAGCCCTGTGATTCCTTCCCTCTGCTGATGGTGCCATGGGGGCCAGGACCCCACGTGGGATGAGCTCGCTGTGCTGGCAGCCCGGCTCTGTGCCACACATCCTGTATATCCCAAATGACAGCTGAGCAAACTTATGAAATCCCAATTGAGGATGATTATATTGGTTCTGAGGATTAGCACAGCAGGTAGCCGTTGGCACAGGGCAGGG
Organism: Nestor notabilis; assembly: GCF_000696875.1. Lineage (NCBI taxonomy): Eukaryota > Metazoa > Chordata > Aves > Psittaciformes > Psittacidae > Nestor > Nestor notabilis. The sequence goes on from NW_009910576.1 coordinate 35,693, forward strand.
TTTGGGCCGAAGGATAAGTACACATTCCTTTTATTATTGCAGCTAATGGGAATCTGCCAGACTTTGAAGCACAGAAAAGCCTCACTGGCCACCTGTGAGCTAATCACATAGATTTGCTTCATTCTGTATTTCAGCTCACTTGGAGCCTGTAATCTAATTTCCAAACAGAGATGAGAAGAGTGAACAATTCATTTTCTACTTTACATGGCTGTGCTGGTAAACTTTTAATCCTTTCAGAATTACAGTTCCTTGCAACATGGAGGCAACACCACAAAGTCCTACGTGCAAGGCTTGAGTCTTTGAATGCAGCAGTTGCTGGATAATAATTGGCCTCAGCGAGGCACAACATGAATCAAAATGGAAGTTGGGAGCATGGGATGTTTTTCAGATGGTATTTTGAAGCACACAGGCTGAGGATTTCAGGTTGAGTAGAAAATCCCTGAGTTTTGGACTGCACAAGTACCCTGCAGCAGTCAGGGTTGTCTTCAGCTTCAGACGCTGCACCCCAGTGTTGGGGTCTTTCAAGCATGTAGGACACTGTTGTGTTACTCTTGTATCCTACCAGCTAATCAACCGTTTCATAGTTACAGTGGAGGTCTGTAGACATTCAAGGCCAGCCTGGATGTGGTTCTGATCAACCTGGTGTAGTTGGAGATGTCGCTGCTCGTTACAGAGGGTTGGACTAGATGAGCTTTGAAGGCCCCTTCCAACCCAGACTATTCTGTGATTCTATGTATATGGCATGTATGGCTGCAATCTGGTCTTCATTGTTCACCATTTATTTTGGGACCAAGGATATTTAGTTAGATTTTTAAGCCGCATCTGAGGTAACATTAAGTTGGAGGAGGTCATGTCTGCTGAAAGCCCAGTGTTTGTTCATGGTGATGTGTTTTAGGATGCATTCATGTGGCTGCTTCTCAGCCAGTTGGTCTGTGATAAAGAACACACCACTGACATGCTGTTCTGCTGGTTTCATCAGGGACAAGTCAATCAGTGAGCATTTAGTGAAGGTGAGCACTGTACTTCTGATGTGTGAAGGACCTTTCACACCAATTCAGTGTCTTTTGAGTGATCTGTATGGACAGTGCAGAGATTATCCAGATCTCTGGAAGAAACACTGCAGTCAGAGCTTCCTTGAAGACATGATGTGCTTCAGTAGTGAACAAGTAGTTCACAAGTTGGCTTCGTGCTGTGGTTGAACTGAGTTCCACTTAGTTCAGGTAACTGGGACAGACTAGTCTATGTTCAGTGGATGTGAAGAGCAGTCTGGGAGAGCCATGGTCAAGAAAAGGAGATGTAAAGGCAAAGCAAACCTTTGCGATTAATTCTGTAGGGCCTCTAACTGAGGTAGAGAAGACATCAGGAAGTCTTTGGACCAGAAAAGGCCTGCATTACATTATGCAGGAGATGGTGATGCTCCTTTGTGAATGGCTGTAAGAAAAAGCAAGAGGCTTTCCAATTTCTGAATTATTATATGGGCTTTAGTGGAATATCACATTCCTGTTTATAAGATGCTATATAATGATGTAAGAACAAAACTGATGCATGCCAAAGAGGCGTTATCGTGCCTTTTTCTCGAGTTCATGCTCTGTTCTATTTTTAATTTCTATAAAGTCTTTAAAGTCTTCTACCTCTGTCTGGCACAGGAGGAATCTGGGTCTGCAGAGTCATGTTTTGCTTGTAAAGAAAAGCTTTTAGTAACTGTGTTGTTGTCAAAGCAATCAAACACAAAATGAAGTGGTAGATCTTCAGTTCTGGTACAGCTCTAAATTTAAACCTAGTCAATAATTAAGCCATTTCTCTCCTCCCCTCCCCCGTTAAAATAAAACAAATTCATGGGATGTGTTTAAGCTCAACACAAGAAATTCAGACAGTTTAAAAAGCGATGGGCATTACTGGACATGTATAATTTAATTAATAGATTAAATAGAATAGACAGATTTAATGAGACCCTTTGTTGATCAGGAGCACTGAACTCTCATTTCTGCATTTATAGATATGACCCAGACCAAAAGAGTTCTTCCTAAGTGATGCTGTGTTAGAGCAGACAGTTGGATAATATCCATCTTTGCAGCACTGGAAACATGAGCAAATAGTGCCAAGCACAAGAATACTGTGAAGCAACACTGGTTGGTGGAGTTGTGATGTGTTTGTTCACAAAGTTTTCCTGGAGACACTAATGGCTTAAAATAGTTGTAATTTAAAGTGGGTATTGTCATGGTTGTGCTGTGCTTCATCTCAGTGTTAGCACAGAGGCAGTGGAGGTTTAAGCTTTGTGCTTATATTGACATCATGCCTTTAAATACAGATGAGAAAATTCTTGGCTGTAAAGAACAAAGTCACAATGGAAGCAGTGGTATGTGTCTGGTGAGTTATGGGTATGACACCTCTCGAGGGGAATAAATGTGTTATTTTGCTGTATAAACATATCACACAGATCTTTTTTGTCCTTCATGTATTAAACTGAGCTGTCAGGCTAAATTCGATTAGTGTTCATAGGGTGATACTTTTCAAGCTGCTTTTGAAAGCTGGTTTTGTTGAAGCTCATTCAGGTAATGCAGTCACATACGAGCAGGATAAGCAGGTGTCATGAGCATTTCAGGGGATATTGCAGCTCTGTGGCCAAGGCAAATCAAGAGCAGGAAGTAGGGGCAGTGGATAAACCCAATATATTTTCCTTCCCTCACCCTGTGATGGGGTTAACCTTGTGCTAAGGTTGTCCAATCCCTAGCGATGATCAGAGAATATTACCCAGCCTTGCTGTGTTTTCTGGTTTTAATTGATGAGTATCTTGTACCAACACCTCATTTACTCTTGGCAGGTTTGAAACGCTCCCACCACACTTCTGCTCTGCCCACTGGGTGGGTAACAGGCTGTTTGGGTCACAGCCAGAAGAGGAGAGGGGAAGGTGCTTTTCTGAAGCCAAACCAAAGTGGTGTAGTGGAAGGTATCCCTGCCCACAGCAGAGGATTGGAGCTGGATGATCTTAAGGTCCCTTCCAAACCAGTCTGTGATTCTATGATTCTGTGACTGTTACCAGTAAAATGTAGCTAAATAAAGAGAGCAGAGAGTTGTGTTAGCAGCAGTTACACATGGTCTAACTACAGTGAAACCTCACCAGGCTGAGAGAATAGGGATCTGAGTCAGCTTAGGCGAACTCAGAGCAATGCACATTAAACCAAAACCTGCAGGTGCCTAGAGACCTTGCAGGGCTGTGAAGTATCGGGACAAGTCAAGGCAAGAAGCTGCATGTTACTAGAGATGGTTTAACACAGACCTTCGCTCACAGCTGCAGTTGCAGGCTGTGGACAGCTGCCTGTAATGTGAGTGAGGAATACCGTGGTGAGGATGAAAATGCTTTGCTATTAATGGGGGTTCAGCTTCTGAGGGCTGGGCAGTGTGGTTAGCTGCTTCCTAAAGTGTTGCAGAAGCGTAAGAGGTGTGATGGGATAGCAGGAAAAGTAACAAGAAGTGATCAGGCATGTGGGAAAAGTCTTATAGGAGGAAAGAG
>NW_009910576.1:39234-44174 GCF_000696875.1 Nestor notabilis
TGAAAACATTAAAAAGGGCATGGAAGGGGAAGCAGCTTAATTTTGTAAAGGACTAGGTGATGCTGATGGTTTGTAGAGAAGTCATCTTCTCACAGACTTGCAAGAACCAAGTGGAATTAAAAGATGAGAAATGAAAACCTTGTGGGAGGAATATTTTCCTATGACATGCTAAGAAATTTACTGCTAAGGGCAAGAACTTGTGAATACTCAGAAGGGACCTGAGATTTATGTGCAGAACAAGCCCATGGGTTGTTATCACAGTTCTAGAAAACCTTGGAAGAAAACCTCAGGCTTTTGGTATAAGCCAGCCTTTGAGATTGGCATCAGATCTCATGGGCTGGACAGGCTGTTTTACATTTGCTGGCAAGGATTCTACACCTGGTTTGGAAAACCCTTGTGCTTGCTGCAGTCAGTGGTGGAAAGCGGGGACCTCCAGCCTGGTTTAGTAGGGCCTTGTCTATGTTTCTGTGACACTAGGTGTGCTTTACAGATACTGTGATTACAAGACCTGGATTTCTTTAAATAAAACACAGAATTGAAGCAGGAAGCTAGAACTCCCTGTGCTCAAACCCTTTATTATTAAAGAATATTCCCCAATGACTTTGTCTCATTGCTTCCCATGTGGGAAGTTTGCCAGCCCGCTTGAGAGAAGTCCATCTGGATAAGCCCTTCAGTGCTGGTAGCTGGCTATTGAATAGTTAATGGCATGGTTAAGGATGTAATTTATTGCATCCAAACTGGGAAGGTTAGGAAGCCAAGAGATTTTCCCTACTGGAAATAAACCTTCGGCTGTGAATGTATGTGTATGTAGGTGCATTGAAACAGGATGGAGGTATCATGGTGTTGCTTTCTCCTAGGGCTGTTAGGATGGTACAGTTACATGCATCTCTTTCCTGTTAAGTAAAATGCAATCATTTATGAGAGAAAGAGGGTTGTGGATGCTCTGTGCTTCGCTTTCCTCTAGGAAGCTATATCCCATTCCTTTTTACTAACTAAAGAGGTGCTTTATTATAAAACTCAAACATCAAGTGCGTTCAGTGTTATGCTCAGTGTATAGGATACAGGAGTTACCTTTATGGCATATGTTCTGTTTAACAGCTGGATGAAATAAATTGTTTCATGTGAAATACTGGAGGACTTTGCATCCTCAAATCAAGGCCAGAAGCAGCTCAGTGCCTGAAGACTTGTCAGCATCTTGTGCAATGCCACTAAGTGCTTCTTCTCATTGATCTGCAACTTTCTTGTTGCCAATTAAATCCATTTCAAGGCAGAAGATAAACATTTTTTAACAGGAGAGAGCAAAATCTTTTGCCCTGACTGACTTTCTTCTCTGTTTTATGAAGAAGTACAAAGCGTGTCACAAGTCTTGCTGGTCAGTTGTACTAAAACCTGCTTCCTGTGGAACAATCGGTCTCAGCAGATGACAGTAACCATGCTTGGGAGCGCATGGTTTTGATTTGCATAATCAGATACTTTGTTGGTGCCCTTGGAAATTGGGATGAAAGCTGGCTGAAAAATTGTTTCAGCAAATTATGTGTATCCAATACAGCAGATGAATTGCTCTGGGGCCCTTATGATACGTGTTGGCTGGTGAACCCAAGAACCTCCTCCATCCCTCGCAGTAATGGTTTCTGTCATCTGCCTTTATTTATCCCAGTGTTTCCTTGACCAATGTCTAATCAATATGAAATGTACAATCAGGTCTTAAATCTGATTAATTATTTCAAGCCTTGTAAAATGCTGGTTGAAGTGTATCTCTCGGGGCCGGTGCTCGGTGGGGGCTTTCTGCATTCCATTGACTTCAGAGAAGTTGGGGCAGGTTGTATTGGTTGTGACAGTTGGCACCTGCTGCCCACTTACCGTGTGAAGTAAACAGGGGTTGTATTTTTTTGAAAGAGCTCATTTTTTATAGTGCATTAAGAAGCTTGCAGAAAATTTTAGTTGGGCAGAGCTAATACAGACAAGAGAAGAGTTGAACTTACCATAGTATTAAAATCAATGCTGGTTTTAAATTACATAGCGTTATCCCAAAGATAATGCTGCAAAATATTGAAGACTCCTATAGTGAGTCTGCATTTGGGTACTTGGAGGTGTCTGGGAGTCCTGCATCTTGAGAGATCCCCAGGCTGTGTGTGTTCAGTGAAAAATAGAGGAATTTTGGGGTTAAGACACATCAAGGGGCAAAGACAGGAAAGAAGGATAATGGAAGTTGCATGTCCTGTCGGTATGGGGCAAGCTTAGCAGATCTTCCATAGAATCCCAGGCTGGTTTGTGCTGGAAGGGACCTTAAAGCTCATCCAGTTCTAACCCCCTGCCACAGACAGGGACACCTTCCACTAGAGCAGGTTGCTCCAAGCCCCTGTGTCCAACCTGACCTTGAACCCTGCCAGGGATGGGGCAGCCACAGCTTCTCTGGGCACCCTGTGCCAGCACCTCAGCACCCTCACAGGGAAGAGCTTGTGCCTCAGAGCTCATCTTGATCTCACCTCTGGCAGGTTAAAGCCATTCCCCTTGTCCTGTCCCTACAGGCCCTTGTCCAAAGCCCCACTCCAGGTTTCTTGTCAGACAGCATCAAATTACGGCCTTATTCCCTTTTCAATAAAAAGGATGAGTGCTGCTGGATGCAGCATCAACCCAGTGGATAAAGGGAAGCCCCTGTCAGCACAGAGTTACATCACAGTTACTGCTCTTCTGAGCTCTGATGCAGTCATTCCACTGGATCTGAAATAGAGTATGGAGACTGCCATCAGAGTTAGCTTGCTTGCTTCTTCAGCTGGAGGATGGAGGTGAATTCCCATAATGGATCACCAAATTCAGAAAGCTGTGTAGCTGGGTTCTCTGTGTCATGGTGACGTGAAGGGTTTTTTTATCCCGTAGTTTTAACACTGAGCTTGTCAGTCAACATTCAGAAATGCGATGTGCGAAGACGTCCTGGTAGGAGAAGAGTAATCTTGTATGTATGACCTTGAAGTACTGTTGATGAAGGCTTGAGCCCTCCTTATGAAACATGTAATTGGTAGCGTTCATCACTGATGTGGGATTTCACCTCCCTAAATAGATACTGTGGGATGAAGGACTCTTTCTGATTTATGTATCGTAATTATCAGCCATGTGAGGATGCATGTACCAGGCATTCTGGGGTTAGAGACTCCTGGACATCTGGCACTGTTTGGGGGTATAGCATAGGTGCAGATAGAAGGAGAGACTGTACTCATTCAGTGTTTGACATTTGGAATAACATTATCCTACTAAACACACCATTTTTAAGCTGTGCACTAACAGGAATGGTACTTAAGGGGAGGTGTAATGAAGATGTAAGCAGCAGCAGCAAAGAAAACCCAGGAGACACTGGGATTTGTAGCCCTTTTCTCCAGAGGAGGAGGAGTGATGGTGTTAGGAGCAAACTCCCCACCAGAGACACGTGCAGAATAAATGTTACACACAAGAGAGACACAAAAAACATCAAATGAAAAGCTGTAATGAATGCACGAAGTGCAGGGTGGTCCCTGCCGGTTTGGAAGTATCACCTCTGTGGGCTGTTCAGCCCATCTACTGTGTTCATCTTGTGGGGGATTTCTGGTGACAAGGCTGAGCCCTCAAAGCCTCATTATTATGCCTTTCTGACAGACAAGAAATAGGAATATCATAACTTTTACATCTTTAGGGTCTAGGGACATGGATCCACCTATTCCTGAACAAACTGTTGCTCATTTCCTTCCTCCTTGGGGACCTGCCTTAACGCATGTGGTGATCACACTCTGGCTAACTTTCAGTAACATTTGATCAAACAGGATTGATCCAAATAATTAATGCAAACAGGGTTTCCTTTATTTAGAACCTGCAGTTTAGTTGCAGTGAGATAGACCTTGGATGTACAGCAGAGTAATTATTCTTCTGGAGTCCCACTTTGCCCCCATAGTTTTCTGATCCAAATTTGTGGAGAAGCCTCTGTGCCTGGTACAAATTGTGCGCTCCAGAAGTGACTTTTTTGTTCTGTTCATTTGGCAGCCCAGACAATGGAGTGAATGTATCATAGTAAATAGGGATAAAGGGATGCTCCTAGAAAGCAAGCAGCTCTCCAAGTGGAGAACATGTGGAGCCAGGCTTCCTGCAGAGCTCTGCCCCTCACCCTGCGGTGCTTTGTGCTTCCATGGTTCAACAGATCATTTCAGTGGTGTTTATGTGATCATTTAGGGACTGATTTTGCCAAAGACACGCACAGATGGTATTACCTGTGCTTGGGAATTCATCATCACTGTTCATGGCCCCAGATCCTGGAATCATGAAGTTATTGTGCAAATCTAATTTTTCTTTAAAATCTACGAAGCGCTTGCATGGTTGCACAGGGAAGTTGGGAAATGGACCCACAGGAGAGCAAACCCAGGAGGCAAGTGTGGGGGACCTGGTGTGGATTGTGCCACAGAGACAGACAAAGCAGAGCACAGCCCTCCTGGTGTTTCCCACAGGCAGAGGTATGGATTTTGGGGAGGTTCTGCCTCAAGATTTTGAGCCACTGCACGGAGCTCAGCTTTTGTGTGCTTGCTTCTTTGTATATTAATGGAGACAGCCAGAAAATTGCTGCTTACAATAAAACAGAAGTATTAGGAGAAGGACTTGAGGGTTAGGGATGCTGCTGGAAGTGAGTTTGGATTTGATTTCGTTTCGCGTTGGCACGATCCTTGATGAAAACAACATGGAGCTGCCCGGAGCGCACCTCTGGCACAGCACTTAGTTTGGTTTTGCGTATTTTGATGCCCATTTAACTGTTTTCTCTCTCTCTTGTTGTTGCAGATAAAGAGTTAGGAGTCAGTACGCTAGCTGAAAATGACGACCCTGGTGCTAGGGGCCCAGCTGTCCCGAAAATATCAGGATTAGAAAGGAGCCAAGAGAAGAGCCAGGACAGCAGCAAAGACCCAATACTTGAGCCTGTGGTGCCTAAA
>NW_009910577.1:0-3184 GCF_000696875.1 Nestor notabilis
AAAGGCATCAACCTTATTCTAAAGGCATCAATCTTCCTCATTCCTCTCAGTCGGAAGCTCCCAGTCCCAGAACCATTTCCCAGCAACAGTGCCCCCCTCATGCAAGTGGTTCCTGGATGCTGATAAATCCCTGCTATGCAGCTAAGCAGGGTGAATCACTGTAGGAAGCCCTCTGCCCATCCTGCCTTCTCTCCAGGGCTGGACACAGTGTCTTGTTTCCACTGACCACATGAGGTCCATGCAGTGCTGCAGCGGCATGCTCCCTCAAAGCCTTTGAACCCTCAAAGTCTTCATTCCTGGTCCCATGAGTGCCCCCAACCCCACCCCGTCCCCTGCGTCTCCTCAGGTGTTCCTCCCTTCTCCGCAAGAGCTGCAATGGGCAATGGGCCACAGGAGGTAAAGACAAACTCCTCAGATAAGATGTATTTGGACATGCAGGTTCATTCTTAACTCGGTGCTTGGTCACAAGTAATTAAAAAGGCCTTTGACACCATTTCACACTGCATCCTCCTGAAGAAATTGGCTGCTCGTGACTTGGACGGGTGTACTGTTCACTGGGTAAAAAGATGGCTGGATGGCCAGGCCCAAAGAGTGGTGGTGACTGGACCTAAATCCAGTTGCCTGCCAGGTACAAGCGATGTTTCGCAGGGCTCGGTATTGGCACCAGTTCTGTTTAATATCTTTATAAACGATCTGGACGAGGGAATTGAGTGCGCCCTCGGTAAGTTTGCAGGTGACACCAAGTTGGGTGATGGTGCTGATCTGCTGGAGGGCAGGAAGGCTCTGCAGAGGAATCTGGACAGGCTGGATTGATGGGCTGAGGCCAACGTATGAGGTTCAATAAGGTTAAGCGTCAGGTTCTACGCTTGGGCTACAACAACCCCGTGCAACGCCACAGGCTTATGGAAAAGTGGCTGTAAGGCTGCCCAGAAGAAAAGGACCTGGTGGTGTTGGTAACAGCCGGCTGAACATGGGGCAGCTTGTGCCCAGGCGGCCAAGAAGGCCAAGAACATCTTGGCCTGTATCAGAAATAGCGTAGCCAGCAGGACCAGGGCGGTGACCATGGCGAGGCCACTGGAGAGGCCGCACCTTGAACAGTGTGCTGTTCTGGGCCCCTCACTATGAGAGAGACATTGAGGTGCTGGAGTGGGTCCAGAGTAGAGCACGGAAGCTGGTGAAGGGCCTGGAGCACAAGCTGAGGGAACTGGTGTTTTGTAGGCTGGAGGAAAGGAGTCTCAGTGGACATGTTATTGCTCTCTCCAACTACTCAAAAGGTGTTTCTATTGAGGTCTGTTGCCCTAAGTAACAAGTGATATGACAAGAAGAAATGGCCTCAAATTGTTCCAGGGGAGGCTTAGATCAGATGTTAGGGAAAATTTCTTCACTGAAAAGGTTGTCAAGCATTGGGTCAGGGTTCCCAGGGCAGTGGTGGAGTCGCTATCTCTGGAGGTATTTAAAAGACATGTAGGTGTGATGGTTAGGGACACGGATTAGAGGTGGACGTGGCAGTGAAGGGTTAATGGTTGGATTTCATGATCTTAGAGGTCTTATCCAACCTAAATGATTGTACAGTTCTCCTATCATTCTATGATTCTAAAAATCCAAGGCTTTCAGGGTTTCAACAGGCCAGTTTGGGAAACATATTTTTGCATGGTGGGCTACTGTAGCCCATCACATGACCAGAGCCAGCAGGTCTTCCTGTTCTTCTTGCCTTATGTGTTCATTTTCTCCCTGCAGTGGCAAATAGAATCTCCTGGGTGGCCTGATCTTACTTGCAAAGCTCATACTCTTCCTTTTTTCTGCCAAGTTCCAGAAGGAGATCTCTGTTCAGCCAATCAGACTTCTGCCCTATTTGCTTGACTTCCCATCCATTGGAATTGCCTGGTCCTGTATTCTTCAAAGATGGCTCTTAAAAAGTGACCAGCATTGATGGACTTGAATACCCTTCGAAGCAAATTCCCAGGTGACAATACTAACTAACTCCTTAAGCAGCCTGAAGTCTGCTTTTCCAGGGTAGTAACACTGCTGACAGTTTTTCTCTTATCACCAAATATTTTAAACTGAACCATTTCATGATTGCTGTGGCCAAGACAGCCAACAATCATCACATCACCCATGAGACCACTTCTGTTTAGATCAAGGACAGCACCCTTCCTAGTTGTCTCCCTGAGTATCTATATCCAAAAAATTATCTCCAGTGTGATTCAGAAATTTCCTGGGCCTGTTGCATAGACATGAATCTGGATCTCATCCTTGAGTAAGCTTTGCCTGGGCCTGAGGGATTCATTTGACTAAGAACACATTTGTATCTGAACCAGGTTTCCAGGTTCCCTTCATGTCAAGGGAAAGACAAGAATTTCTATGGCAACTACCCACAAACAAAGTCCACATACTGAAATAGTCAGAGGGCTTGAAACTAAAGGTCTTGTTTCTCTCCATTGAACGTGAATGAAACAATGTGCTCAACCATGCGCATTTTCCCTTCCACCTCTCAGGATTTCCTCATTCCTCTGGGAGATCCCCCATTGGTTTCTGCTCTTCTCCTGGACACCAGCTGAACAACTACTTTTTGCTGAGCTGTCCTCAGTAAAATTGCCCAGAAGCCTCAAGGAAGATTACTCTGGCAGCCCTGGAACTCATATATTCTCTGTGGCACTGCAAGATTTTAACTCCTGCATGGTTCTGGACTGTCTTGCAAGGAAAGGCATATTCTTAAAATCTGCTTTGCATCCAAAGCCTTAACGTGTTGATTATCTGTCTAAAATTATTTGGCTAATTTCCTTTTGAAAAGGAAAAAACCCACAAAATGAAATGTTCAAAATGCAATAGAAGAGTAGGTCTTTGAGAGAGAGGGGAGAGAGGCAGATGAATACACCAGCTTGTATTGTGTGCTGTGTTAAATAAAGTTAAAGCCATCTCCATCTTCCAGCTTGCTTGCCTAGAAAGGTCTGTGGGCAGATGTCTCAGCTGCATGGCCAGAAGTCCCCATCTTTCTGCTTTCCTTGTTATCTTTCACTCTTCCCTTTCTCTTCCCTTTTTCCTTTCCCTTTTTCCCTTCCCTTTTTCCTTTCCCTTCCCTAACTGTTAATGCCTAAGAGCTCACTGCCCACAATGAAGCAATCACCGGGGACAACTTGCAGCTTCCCTATCGGAGGAGCCCCTCCAGATCACGGACACAGGGGAC
>NW_009910578.1:0-27202 GCF_000696875.1 Nestor notabilis
GATGATCTTAAGGTCCTTTCCAACTCCAACTCTTCTGTGATTCTATGACTCTATGCTGCTTACAGAAGGTTTCCCTGTATCCATATAAAGTCATTTTGAAGGGAAAATACTTTCCCAGCAACTTCAGAGACTAGGGTGGGTCTATTTTCAGACTTGCAAGAGCTTGTGAGGGTGAACAATGTCTGCCTTTGGCTCTGATTTGCTATCTTGCGGGGAGTGTTCCCAAGTGGCATGGCAGTGCAGTACTTAGGAGGGCTGGCTGGGAACCAAGCTGTTGCCCATGCAAGCTTCAGCCTGTGGTCACAGCTTTGTGTGTTCATGATCAGGACTTCCCGCGCCAGAGTGTACTCCATGGTGCTTAATGTTAAGCTTATTTTTGCCTTTAATGACATACCTGTAGCCCCCTTGATTTTAACAAAAAAGTTATTGCTCTGCTTGCTGGGGTGTGATGAATCTGTGCATGTGTGGACACCGAAGTAAGACCAGCGAGGACCAGCTAACCCTGAGCTGTGATAGACCACCCAGGTACCAGCAAGGTACCAGCAAGGGTGGGCTGGGAGATGCCAGATCTCTGCCTGCTGTGGATGAACAGAGAAGAGGTGCCCGGTGAGGGAGGGGTGTTTGGAACAGATGCCAAATGGTAGCCTCATCCAGGAAGTCACAGGCTTTGCCACATAACCACATAACAGCAATGGGAAGTCCTTTCCAGCTGCTGCTTTTGACATAACGCAGACCGTCAGCTCCCCGTGATCTGCAGAAGCAGCACAGCCTGTGCTTTTCAGGCTCATTTCACCTCTCCTGGGGTGAATGAGCTCACTGGCTCTGTAACTAAGCCCCTTCCCAGGCCAGGGAGAGCTATTTGTCTTACAAACAATGGGTAGAGCAGGGAGGAAATGCTTGAAGTGCCTGCAGGCAGCAGCTGATCTCCATCAGCAGTCTGTACTGTCCTCTTGGCCAAGGAGCTCCTGAGCAGTCAGGGTGAGTGCTGGCAGGGAGCATCCTGTACATCCATGGATCCTGTATATCCACAGTGCTCCTGTCTCAAGAGGGACCCAGAGGCCACTCAGCCACATTGGTGGTGGTGACCGTTGTCATCAGCAGGTGCAACCCACGAGCCCCCATCCTGAAGGAAGCACATGGAGAAAGATTCCCCTTTGTGGACAGTGCAGCAAACAGAGCAGCAAGGCCTCTAAGATGCAGGATGTAGGATGAGGGCCAGTTGACTCCTTGCTGGCAGGAATCAAGTCATCTGCTCTGTACAAGGTGGGCTTCGTTCCAGTCCTGCTAAGCGCATGGTGGCCATGCTTCCTTCACAAGGACCCTGGAAGCAAGGGAGGTGACTTGCAGGAGGGAATGTCCTCATATCCTCTGATGTCCCTGCAAGGCTCAGCCATCCCCTGCTGCCCCCTTGTCCCTTGTCCATCTCTGGCTGCTCCAGGGGGCTGTGAGAGAGAGTGTGATCGGGACCAACACAGACAGTAAGCAGGTGCCATGTACCTGGGTGTCAGCTCACTGTGATGGGGGTCTGGCTACTGCTGTGGCCTGTCACGATTTGACTTTATATCTGCTGACTTCTTGGCCTTTCTCACTTGTTTTTAGTGGAGGAAGAAGCCTAGCTCTAGAGTTTTGGCTGTCTGGATTTAAGTCAAATATCTCAAGCGACAACACTGACTCTTCCCATGACACTGCTGCTTCTCTGGGGATGTGCATTCTCTCCCAACCTCAGGGCCATGCCGGACAGAGGCAGAAGCCTGTGAATGCTCCCAGTTCATTTTGCAGCCAAAGGCAGTGTCTCACGCTCCTCCTGGTTAGAGCAGGATGTACATCCCGAGCTTGAGCTGGGGGCTGACTCATAATGGCCAGGCTCTGGCTGTGCTGTGGCTGCCGTACCGAGGCACCTGTCGGGCGTTGCTGGGCCTGCCGTACCGAGCCAGCTGTGAAGTTGTGCAGGCAATTCCCCTTGCTAGGAGACAGAAGCAATTTCTCCTTGACCGGGAGGTGGGTGGAAATTCCCTCTGTCTTTTTCTCTGCCAGCAGTTGCTGTAGAACAATCCTGGTGTGATCTGCTCCTGGCAGGGTGAGTGAACATCCATGGGCAGGGGGTGTCCGGGCCCTTGGCACAGAGGGAAGCTCAGTGGCAGCCAAGGCTGAGACACCTCAGGTGGTGGATTTAGGGGTGTGTTGAATGCTGCCAGTTACTGACCAGGGAAGAATTGAGCCAGATCCTGGGAGAGCATAATGGCACCTTAAAATCCATCTGGCTTTTTACGTAAGAATTAGGGTCTCTCCGTTTCTGTGGTGGAAGATGGCGGTCATATGGGGTCTGCTGTGTTTCTCCTGCCTCATGCAGAACCCCAGCAACTGGGGATAAAGAGGAGAGTGTCATACAGGGCCAAAGGTAGCCCTGTCTCTCAGGGACAGGCCTCAAGCTCTGCAGCTGGAAGGGCGCCTTGCATGTGGAGGGTTCTGCATGGCTGGAGCAGAAGGCAGAAGCAGCAGCAGCAGTAGCTGCTGGCAGCCCTTGCAGAGCATGGGGTGAGCTAAACCGCCTGGGGACATCGGGTCTCACTGAGCTGCCAAGTGCCCTGTTGTCCCTATTGTTCTTGGGACACCAGAAAAAGAACAGGAAATGGCCGTGCTGGGGAAGGGGAGCAGAGTGCGTGACATGAGGTGGCCCCATTGTGTCCTGGGGATGGCAATACACAGCCCTGCTGCTGTGCAGGGGCCAGGCAGAGCTTTGGAAGGGGGCACATGCCCAGGTCCCTCTGTTAGCCCCATGATCACCACACTGTGCCACGCTATGGTTGTACTCAGGGGAACAACCTCCAGCGGGGTGTTGCTGAGAGTGCAGGGCTGGACATGGTCTGGAGTCCGGATCTGCGCTGGGCCACCTGGAGCAAGGATAACTCCAGTACCCTTCCACAGAGGAAAGGGTGCTGTGTCGCCAACACACCCCTCTCGTGGCCAGTATGCGGAAATCAATGCCTGCAGCAGCACAACCAGCAACAGGTTAACCAACGGAATGAAACCCTGCTTAAAACCTGCTCTCAGCTGAGACACTTCTCTGGGATCACACCAGCTGCTCAGGAGTGGGGAGCCACCTAGGCATCCCTTGGAATAAGACAGAGGATGGCTGATACCCTCTGACTGGTGACACCAGTGTGGATCTGCCCCTGGATCCCGAGGAGAGGCAAAAAGATGCCAGCTCTCTGCTGGAAGGTGTTGGTGCAGTGGGATGCACCCTGAAACCTGCTCCCCACTGCCTGCAAGAGGGCTGCAGGACAGAGTAAACATGCAGGGCTAAGGTCAGTGCATGTTGAGGACCCCAGAAGGAGCATCAGGACCCCAATCTGCTTCTTTCTTACAGGGCTGGGTATGAGCCATGGTCTGTGAGCCAGCGTACCCAGGGGCTTCAGTCGGGCTGTCTCAGGAGTACTTGTAGGAAATGCCTTCTCCTTGTGGAGCCTAATGGAAGCTTCAGCTTTTGGTTACTGCCTGCATCTTCGGAGCAAAGGGGAAAAGCTGATGTGTTCTTCAAGCTATCAATAAGTGGAAATAAACACTATGTGCTCCTTTGGTCTGCACTTCCTATTGTGGGGAATTAATAGCTGCATTTTGCAGAACAGCCCCACTGAAGAGGGTTTGAACAGAAAAGGTGCTTCTTCCTTTCCTGGTATATGAGTTACGTCTCCAACGTTTCCCAGCCTGAGGGGTAAACATCTCCAAACAGATCTGCAAAACAGCTCTGTTCCCATCTGATTTTGGAAGCAACTCCCTGTTTAAGCAGGGGTTGGAGCTCTCTAGGGAGAAATGGAGCTCTGCATTCACCTGGTCTCTTCACAGGTCTCTCCCAAGGAGAGAGCTCTGCCACCCTCTAGCCAGCCTCTGGCTGAACGTTCACCCAGGTGGAACAGGAGAAGCATGACTCTGAATTCCGCTAGCCAACTGCCATAGGCTTTGCTACAGATTGAAATCATGCTGGAAAAAAGGATGCTGCATAGGTGGCTAAGTCGCCCAAAAGAGTGCGTGGGACCCATCCAGCTTCCTCAGAACCCGTTGGAAGTGATTGGCCCCATTTAAAAGGCTAGGGAAGAGGCATGCTTGCAGTCACATGGTGTTTAAAAGTATTTCTCCCTTTTTACAGGACCCTCCATCGTGACCCCTCCTAAGGACATCTGGAATGTGACAGGAGCACAGATCTACCTGAGCTGTGAAGTCATTGGCATCCCAACCCCTGTCCTCACCTGGAACAAGGTAAGGGCCCTGCTGGGAGCCCTTAGAGCACTGCAAACCTGAGGCAGCTGAAACTGCCTGGTAAGAATAAAGGCCATAGCAGATTCCTCCTTGGAAACACTCATCTTCTGTGAGTTCTCCCACATGTGCAGTTCTGTCCACCCCCAAACATCTGGCTTTGCTTAACCTTTAGTCGCTGCTTTCTCTAAACCCTAGCTGATCCCGAGGCAGAGCAGGACTGTGCTTGTCTTGGTAGCGCCTGGTATTCTGAGCATGCCAGGAATGTTCCTTGACCTGCCATCACCCTGCTGACGGCAGCGACTCTGAGGTGTCTGGACACAGGTTGCCCACATCAGGATCAGGAATCACATGGGGCAGTCCTCTCTGTTAGCCAGCTGCTGCCGGTCTTGGCAGAGCATGGGTAATGTCTGGCGTAGGGCAGGGGCCAGCATTGGGCAGAGAGGATCCCACACTGAGAGGCACTGCGTAGGCCCTGTAGGTTCCTCAAATGCTACAGGTTTGTGGACACTTGGAAGGGATCCTTAAGCTGAAACAATACTAGCTTAAAAACATGACAGAGAAAAATACCAGGTTGGCCCAAATGTTACTCTGTTCTGAAACAGCAGGCTTTATTCACAGTGCTCCCAGAGCAGACTCTTGCGTGAGCATACAATGTAGGCATGTTGTCTCAGGCAGCATTTTCTGCTTGTATATAAGCAGACACCATGTTTACACTACTCTGCTGTTCGTGCCTGTTCCTCATGGCTGAGACACTGCTTGACCCTGTGGTAACAAGGGCTGAGCACCACTTATCCTGCACTCTGTCTGCTCTCGGCTCAGATACATGGCCCTGGGGAATGGCTGCACCGCTGCTCTCCCACGGATGCCGCGCCCCTCATAAGGGACTGCCTGGTTTGCTGCGTCAGAAGCCTGCAGGGCTGTTGGTAGGAAGAGGATAGGTCATGCAGGGAGAGTCCATTCTAGGAGCAACATGCAGACACTCAATTCTCTGCTACTGCCACTCTAAAAAGCCTGATCATCTGGAGCCTCTCCAGACAAGGACCACAGGTAGCTGCTCGCATCTGCTGCAGGCAGCTGAATCCTCCTTGTTTAGCACAGGCATCGTTTGATGGGCTAAACACACCCATGGGAACACACACAGGAGTTCCATGAGACCATGCTGGTGCAGGGCATGTCTGCACACCCCAGAAAGCTGTGCTGCTTTACTCGTTCCTGATGAGGCAAGGGGAGAGTAGGCTCAGTGTAGACACTGAGGCATTGGGGTAGTGGGGCTGCAGTGCACAGAAGATAAGGCGAAATGCTGAGCACTAGAAGAAACTGGCACCTACCATTTGTGCGTGGTAGTGCACAAAACACATTCATGTAAAAGCAGTGCTTTCTTGTCTTCGGGCAGGTATGGTCCTAACAGTTCCAGCGTAAATGATTCCCAAAACTCTTACCCCTTTCTGCCCTTGTGTTTAGATAATTCGGGGTCAGTATGGCGTCCAGAGGATGGAACTTCTGCCTGGGGACCGGGAGAACTTGGCTATCCAGACCCGAGGGGGCCCCGAGAAACACGAAGTGACTGGCTGGGTGCTCGTAAGTACTTTGTGTGTGCACAGGGCGGCACAAACAGCACAATGCAGGTTGCAAACAGCCCATGCACAAAGAACAGCACAGAAGCCACATGGCAACAGACAGGGCATCTAAAGGCAGACAACCTGTGTGAATTAGGCATGAAGGACAAGGGTGACAGTTGGCTCCAGTCTTACCCATTGCAGGTTTTCACCTCTGTGTAGCATGCAGAAGCATGCATTCTACGGTCAGAGAAGGCCAGACTTAAATAAAAGATCTCCTTTCCGTATGTCATTACTTTTCTGCTCCCGTTAGTGGGAAGGAGACCCTCACCATGCCGAGGGAGGAACCGGTACAGATGCAAGGAAGCACATCACCTGCCAGAGAGCAGCACAGCACAGAAGCCCTCAGCCCTCACTCAACAGACCTCCTGAGCTACAGGAGTACCTGCAGGCCGATCAGCAACTGCCACACATCAGGCGGAGCTGCTGTGCATCCCAGTAAGGGAACTGCAAGTATGATGGCTCCCAGAAGCAAGGGAGCACAGCTTAGGGCGTTGCTTCCCAAACCATTTGCAAAAGCAGAGGTGGAAACAAGGGGAGTGAAGGGTTTGAGCTGACGATTTTGCTGGACTGATTGGATGCAGCGTCTTTTAGGAAGGCTTTTTCTTCCTGCCTCTCTCCCCTTATGAAGCACTCAGTGCTCTGACACATCTCCAAACTAAGTAAACAGTAAAAGACAAGGAGGAAGTGTTACAGCACATGCAATCTGGCCTAGCAGAGAACAACATTACGGTGATCCACAGGAGTGGGTGCTCGTCCCAAACCTCACTGGAGAGAGCCACCGCAATCTGGACCAGGCTGTTCAGAGCAGACAGAAGAAAGCATGTTGTCAGTGTGGTCCCTATGGGTTAACTGATACTTCACACAGTAGATACCTTAAAACAGAACCACCTTTACCTATGCACAGGACACTTACTAGGGCATGGTGGGGCGTGTTTCTTTCTCTAGATATCTCCTCTGAGCAAAGAGGATGCTGGGGAATATGAGTGTCATGCATCAAATGCCAAAGGAGAGGCAACAGCTTCTGCAAAAATCCACGTTGTGGAAACTCTGCATGAAATAGCTCTGACCAAAGGTAGGTAATGTGGTTGAACACTCATCAGCTCTTTCCCCTCACAGTTTACTCAGTTACCTGGCACAGAAGGACCACCTCTGTCCAGAACATTCCCAGCAAATCTCTGCTGCCAGAGTTCTCAAGGGATTGTTAAGTAATCCCCAAGTGCTGTAAAGTACTGGAGATTAAGATACCAAGTTAAAACCACTTTATTTTTTTTTTTGGGGGGGGGTTTGGGGGGATGGGATTTACAAAGCATCTTTCAGTGGCTTTCCAGCACCTAAGTTTGTATCGTCCTTTCAGCGTTCTCTGAACGCTTCCAAACTTGCCCCTCTCCTGGGAGCACTGTTGTCACAACCAGACCCAAGGGAGAGGGGAACTTAAACCACTTTAGTTCCTGCCAAGTCCCAGCACCTCCTTACTCTTCCTCATCCTGGAAGCTTTCCAGTCTCTGCCATTCTCTCTGAATGCTGGAGTATCAAACCAGGGAGGGGACAGATAGGCCACAGCAGGCCTCTAAGCAAGGCCTGAAGCTTTTACCCTCCAGCCCTGAGTAATTTTTCAAACCCAGGTCATCTTTGCCAGGCTGCATTCAAAGCTGATGGCAAACCCACCACCCTCATTCCAGCTGCACAAAGAGGATGGCTTAGTACCACAGCCACATGTGCTTCAGAATAAATCTGGAGAGCTGGAACAGTAACTGTAACCGTGCTAGAAGCAGAGGCACTGGGAACAAAGCATCCAGCTACAAAACACTGCTGCCTAAATCCACTTCTGGACATAATCCTTCATTTTAATCCCAGTAGCTTTATCCAAACTATAGTCTTGATTTTCTATATCCTTATATCCCTGAATAGATGAAAGACTTCCTTTAGGAGAACATTAACAGCACCTGGCATTGAAATAAGAACATAAAATGAATCCCTTGCTAAAGGTTTTTAGCTAGTCTCTAATCCCTTTTCAAACATTTTATTTATGGATGTGAATGAAACTGAGTTTTACCGAGTTGTGCCACGAGGAGCACACTTATATCCCAGAACAGATGATGTTCACTCCCCCTCTCACAGCAACTCTACTGCGAGGTTGTAGTACTGCGTGCATTCATTGCCCCATGGTTTCTTTCTTACATGCACACTGTGTTACAGCTGTTTCGTTTCAGCTGTAGGAAAGCTCTCAAGCAAGCATGCTGTAGCTAAGCAATAAGCTGGCAATCCACAATGAAAGGAAACTGGTAATGTTAGTGGAACAAACTGTCAGACTCCTAAGCGACACCCTGTGCAGCTAGGGAGTCTGTGTCCCATGTCCAGTTGATCTCAGCATAGAAAAATGCCATCTCTTACCATCCCCCTGGCTGCTGTGGTCCTGCAGTAGGGAAGGAAGGAAAGAAGGAAGGAGGGGGTCAGGGCCAAGTTGTTAGGTCAGAAAACACACGCTGTGCTACAGCCCGAGTTGTGCTATTGCCCCTTGGAACAGTGCAGAGCATAACGTGTTTTTGTTTCTCCACAGATGATGGTGCAGAGCTGTGATGTGAGGACTTTCACTTACGCACAGTTTTAAGTTAGTGTTTTGGAAAACTGCAACCTCTGGCTTTTTCTAGCTCACTAATCATCCCCTTAACCCCCTTGTTCTTTGATAACCAATTCGCTTGCACACTTCTTTCACACATACACAAATAAAGAGATTCACAAGTTTGATTACAAATTTTAATTCTATTTACAGGAAATAAACATACTTTGGAACAGCATATAGCACATGAGTAAAGCTGTATTTTAAATGCAACCTACACAAAGTGAAACAAAACCTGAGCACTTCAGTCTCATCATTAAAAAGAAAAAAAGCCTTTTTAAAGGCTAAACACTCATCATACGAGGTGCGATACTCATAGACATCAGTTCCTGGAAGAGGAGTTTGCAGGCGTAGGGCATTCGAACCAAAGATATCTGGAAAGAGATTTCAAAAGGTTTGTGATAAGCACTCCTAAAATATCAACTTCCACCACCCTCTACACAAATAACTTCTTAGGTTTTTGGCTCAAAAGTGAGTCTGAAGTTATGTATGAAAGCATTTAACAGGAATTGCTCACAGACAAAGCAAGAGGAAAGCTGAGACTGTCTGTAGAGGCTACACAGCAGCTATCCAGACCACATTTTTAATGTGAAAACCTGCCAAGGGATCTGCTCTTAAACAACAGCTATTTAACAAGGGAAAATGTGCAAAGTGTGCCTGATGTGCAGTAAATGTAGTGATCATTTCCAGCACACATCTCTTCAGTAGCCTCAAGGCCATTTTACAGTTGCAACTGTCGGTCCCCAGCACAAGAACAAGCCTATTTAAGGCATCTATTTTTATCTCTGCTGCCGCTTTCCCTTGACATAGTTCTGTTACCAAGCACACACTACAGAGCTTTTTATTAACAATTGAAAAAGTGCAGCACAAAAGGCCTCCCATGGGGACTGAGCTCTGCAAGCATGAATATCTTCATGGGGACTGTCAAGGGCGATGGCTCTGAATTCCTGATTCTGAATTTTACTTCTAAAAATAAGCTCTCAAGCGTTTACTTTTAAAGTCTCTGAAAACTGAAAATGCAAAACATTTGAACAGCATTTCCTGCCAAGTGGCACGCCGATGTTGTAAAATTAATAACAAGACATTCAAATTATCTAGGATGCTATAAACACTTAAAACAGTTATGAAACTAAAATAGCAATTGTTCTGGTGCTTCTTTAAATATTTACTTCCCTATCCTCCTGTTCACCCGAGCAGTGTTTCCTCTGGCCCACAGAGGAGCGCTGGCTGATGAAAACCACACATACCTGAGTTTTATTACGGCATCCCCGGCATTCGTAGGTGTGAGTCCTTGTGTTTGCAATCGCCATGATGCCACAGAGATTGCAGACATGGACTTGGTATGGGTCTGAGGCTTCAAACAATCTTTCTCTCAAGAACTGGGCTGCTCCGTGAGCAATCTGGCAATCCCGTTCCATTTCTCCAAACCGAAGGCCACCATCACTGAAAAGAGGAAAAAAACCAGCTTTTGAGTTCACTGGCAAAATACATCCGTTCTTGTTGGTGAAACAAGTAACCCTTCAGAAACACAGCAGCAGCATTACAAGGTAGAAGTAAGGCTGTGCAGTAATTTAACACCTCAGAACAGTGTGAGGGAGAACATGGACACATAATTTGTAACTGCTGCTGAGCATTTCTAAAGCAGAAGTCGGCCAGCTGACAGCACAACCGCATAGCAAAGTGAGGTAAACATCATTCCTACTTATCTGTGGTGGGTTTAACCTTGGCTAGCTGCCACATGCCCATCAACAGCTCTCTCCCTCCCCCATGTCAACAGGACAGGGGGAGAAAGTAAGATGGGAAAAGCACATGGGTTGAGACAAAACCAGGGAGATCGCTTACTAATTGCCATCACAGGCAAAACAAGACTCAGCATGGGGAAATTAGTTTAATTTATTGCCCATTAGAAATGGAGTAGGATGGTGAGAAACAAAAGACAAAACTAAAACCATCATCTTCTCTGCTACCTTCTTCCCAGACTCAACTTTACCGTTTATTTCCAAGTCCCTCCTCCCCTCAGTCATAGGGGAATGAGAGTTGCAGTTAGAGCATAACAGTTCCTCTCTGCCACTCCTACCTCCTCACACTTTTTCCGTGCTCTAGAATAGGGTCCCTCCCAGTGGGATAGTCCTTCAAGAGCTACTCCAGCATGGGCCCTTCCTGTGGAGCCCACAATCCTTCAGGAACAGATTGCTGCAGCATGGGTCCCCCACAGATCACAGCTCCTGCCAGGAGCCTGCTCCAGTACGGGTTTTCCACAGGCTGCAGCATGGATATCTGCTCCATGGGCTGCTGTCAAACGACCTGCTTCACCATGGCCTGCATGGGAATCTCTGTGCCAGTGGCTGGAACAACTCCTCCCTCTCCTCCTCCTCCTCCGAGTGGGTGTCTGCAGGGCTGTTCCTTTTGCACTACCTCACTCCCCCCTGCCCAGCAGGTTTTACCCTTTCTCAAGGGTCACTGATGGGCTCAGCTTTGGCCAGCAGTGGGTCTGCTGGAGCCAGCTCTAAGCGGTTGTGTCTAGCACAGGGCAACACCTGGTCCTTCCTCAGAGAAGCCACCTCAGCAGTGCCCCCTGCTACCAAAACCTTGACATCTGCACTCAACACACCATCTTCAAGCTGAACACATACAAATGGATAGTTAATTGGGGTGAGCTAATCCAGTTCTACCTGCGAAGTTGAGGCAGTTAGTTTTTAGGGCGAAAAACTTCAAAGAAAAAGAAAACACTGTACAGAAACTAATGATCATCCTTACCGAGATCGACCCTCCATGGGCTGTCTGTTAAGTATCTGGATAGGCCCTCTTGCACGAGAATGGATTTTGTCATCCACCATGTGCTTCAACCGCTGATAATACGTAGGACCAATGAAGATCTGTGATGTGATTTTTCGACCAGTGAAGCCATTGTAGAGAACCTGAAGTAACCAATGCAATCACTGAATCATAAGCCTTCCTATCCACCAAATATATATTAAAAACATTACAGTGAATCAACATTTTGATTATACCTCGTTTCCTCTTAGATGATAGCCATAATCTGATAAAAGATTGGAAATCTTCTGCACGTTGACAGCATCGTTGAAAGGTGTAGCATCGCCAATCTCTCCCTTGTTTGCAGACACCTACAGAGATTTGGAAAAGCCTGTCAGATTTCTGAACTTCTTCCAGACAATATGAAGCTTTTCCAAACAGTTTTTACAGAATCTGAGGTTGCATGCCCAGGTCAGTGCCCCATCTGGCCTTGTTTATCAGCTACACAATTTATAGCAAGATTTTAACAAACAATTTTTGAGCAAGATTTATAGCAAGATTTTAACAAACAATTTTTGAGCAAGATTTATAGCAAGATTTTATCAACAATTTAGCTACTCCTTTTTCTAGATCACAGGAAATGTATGGAATAAAAGCAACAGATGGGAGAGCACACTGTAATCTGACTTGCTGGACAGAATTTACAGGACTGGAGGTCTTCCCCAAGAAACCTGCTTTTGCTATCAAATAACTAGAAAACAATCCTTATATTTTAGTGGATTAACACCTACCAGGGAGTAGTATCTTAAAAAAACCTATATTGCTCAGACATGCAGCATAAAAGATTCTTCTTACCTTCCCCTGGAGACACTCGATCAAGTGACCAATGGTCATACGGGAAGGGATGGCATGAGGGTTGATAATTATATCAGGTGTGATGCCTTCACAGGTAAAGGGCATATCCTAGAGCAAGGAAACAGTCGGTACATCCCAGAATATCAGCTTTAAGAAAAGCAGTTGCATGGCTTCAAATGAGACCTTTTAAAGCATTTCAAAGGTACTAAGTACCACGTAAGAAGCAGCTGTGTCTTTCTAAATATATTTTAGTTAAGGCAATATATTGCACCTGAGAGATATTCTACAGACAACTCGCTTAAGGCAGTTCCATCACTAAAATGATCAGAAATAGAACATTAAAAAGGGGGAAAAAAATCACTACCTCTTGCCTGTACTGGATACCACAGGTTCCTTTCTGACCATGTCTGCTGGCAAATTTATCTCCAATTTGTGGGATTCTCACAGAACGTACCTGTAAGTCACAGGAAAACATTCAGTCGATAAATACAGAACAAAAATGATGAGAAGTAGAAAGCACACATGCCAATGCTCACCCTAATCTTGCAGAACTTGTATCCTTCCTGGTTAAGGGTTACCATGACCTGATCTACAATGCCAGTCTCACTAGTTCTCAGGAAAGTGCTGCAGTCCCTCTTTGTGAAACGCCTGTTGGTGCTTTCCAGTTCATCTTCATTCTCTGGCAGCGTTACTGTTTTGCCAATGATGACATCGTCCCCAGACACACGTACCCCAGGTGCTATCAAACCATCATCATCAAGTTTGTCATAGATTGCATGTCTCATACCTTAAGAAGGAAAGGAAAAATAAAAGACTCCCAAACTGTTCAACATACTGGATTTGATGTTCTGCAGACATTCAACAAGCCTGCTTGCAGCTTCAGAGAAAATGTCTAAAGATACTTCCATGCAAATACCTCAACTGATGCATTTTGCTGTTAACACAGACATTTTTGCCACTTTGTATGGTCCCAAAATAAAGAATGAACCAGTTCAGCAACACTGCCCACAAAAATGTAATTTAAAAACTCAGTCTTCACACACTCCTGTATCTCACCTTGGCAAGTTTCACGTGTAGGCTTCTCAAAAACTTCCTCTTGGTCATACCCTTTTTTAGACTCCTGCTCTTTGTACGAGCGATAGAACACAGATCTGAAACAAAGTTATAAAGCCTTTCACAGTGAAATCAGCATTGTTCTTCCTCATCTGTCCACCTCAATTTCACTATAATCACAATTTTATCACACATTATGGCTACTGTTACTAATGAAAACCAAATCAAATCACACCACCTTTCCTCTAAAGTCTCGTTAATCAGTGACTGTCACTGAGGAGGGGAAAACAAAACCAAAACCGCCCCACCACACAAACAAAAACCAGTTTCAGATGGCATTTTGATGGTCACTTTTTAGATATTGCCAAAGTACATAATATATAACATGCTAATTTTTGATGAACTGCAGAGACTTCCAGTTCTGCTTGACATCTCAAAAGTAGTTCTTATTCCTAGATTATGCACATTTTCATCATGCCATTCTCATACTATTTTCTCCTTATACCTGCCATTTTGCAGGAATACAAAATGTACAACTGACCTGCAACGGAAAACTTTCAACTTATATATGCCTCTTTCCAGGGCTTTTGTTTGCTGCCTCAGTTGCCACAACACCAAAGCCATGGCCTTTCAGATAAACATTATCCACAGAAGGTTTTATAAGAGCTTTATAAGCTTTTATAGAGCTGTAAAAGTCTAATAGTCCCACTAATACACTGGAAGGCAGAAGATCCAGGATCCCAAGCATACACTTCCTGGTCTCAACTTGGACAAAAGAAAATGAACAAAACTAGAAACCCACTGACAAGCCATATAGCTAAGGACAGCCATCTAAAAACTGTAATGCACAAAGTCACATCAGTTGCCAGCTGACCCAACAGCAGTTCCTGCTAAGGAGAGGCACATGCCAACCCTCACTGGTAGCAAATGTCATCCTACTAAGGACTATTACAAAGCTGCAATATTGCCATTAAGGGGAGTTCATAACTGAGAAGAGTTAGACGAAAATATAACACCATAGAGTCCAAATATTTTTTTTTTTTTTTCATTTAACCATTGTACAAAGAACAGTAAATGTAGTGAAGACCAAAATGGAAAAGTTGAGAAGATGGACTGGGAAGTCATGTTACACAAAGGATGAACCATTCTTCATTGTTCTGCTAAGATACACATGCTGAGATACCATTTTCACTGCACTGCTCCCTCCACCCCCATTAAAAATAAAATAAATTAAATCACTAAAGAATTTATAAAGTTTTACCTGAAAAAGCCTCTGTCAACAGCAGAACGGTTCATGATGACGGAGTCTTCCTGGTTATAGCCTGTGTATGATGCAATGGCTACAATCGAGTTGATACCTATAATATGCAGAGCAAATACTTTGAAAGGTTGCTCACATACCAGACAGGCATTACTGAATTACAGTTTTGAATCACAATTCAAAATAAGCTGTATTCTCTACAGTGAAGCTGTTCTCTTTCTGAGATAAAATCTCCATGTCCCACACACAAAACCCCAGAATACCAGCAAATACAGCTTTGGGTAGAAAAGAGTCAAGAGTGACCCCTTGTGAAAAACCCAGCAAATACCAATACAGAAAATGCATTTTTCCAGTTAAGATTTTAACAGAGTTTATGGATAAAGTAGTTTCAGATGCAACATTAGCAGTGTATTTTTTGCAGTTTAGATGTCCAGCTACAAGTTAATGTTTAATCTATAATTAACTTTTAAATTACATACACCTGCTAAATATTCAGGTATTCTACACGCAACGATTGTGACAGAGCTTAAACAAAGCAGTAGCATTTTTGTTTTATAAACATTAACTGACAACATACCTGCTGGTAACTCTCTAAATCGCAAGTACTCCATGGAGCGTGTCGTTACAAGGGGCTTCTGAGGATAGTACAATACATGAGCCAGTGTATCCATACGAACATGAAAGTTTGTAATGTAAACTCCCATAGCCTGTTTACCCATGGCAGACTGGTAAGTGTTCCTGGGAGACTAGACAGACAAGGGAAGACCAATATTACGTACATGAAGCTCTTCACACATACACCTGTGGGTTTTCTATCAGCTTCAAAAGCAGGATGTCAGAAGTGATGCACTGACCTGGTTGTGATCAGGAAAAGGGATAATAGATGCACATACTCCCAGGATCATAGATGGGTGAATCTCACAGTGTGTGTATGTTGAACAATATGCCACACCTTTCTCTTGTAAATCATCTGGAGTCATTGCCAGCATCACAGTCTCTTCTTCCAGTGTGTCAATGTACTCTACTACACCGCTGGCCACAAGATCCTGCCAACTGAACAAACAATGCCCAAAATACTCAGCCAACACATCAAATGGGTCTCTTCAGCAGTAACAAGATGAAGGACTTCCCTGGAGTATTATTTCTACTACTGCCTCAGCATGATATAAAACAAAAAAATAAAAAACTAAGCTACCAGGCAGAGAAAGCATCTTTGTGCTACACAAAGCTTTAAACAATTCCCTCTCCAATCTGAAGGAACCTGCTGCTTCCAAGATGGAAAATCAGACATTCAACTGAATTTCAGGAACATCTCACCTGTAGTTGTTATACTCTCGTTCCTTCAGTTGGTCAATATGCCTTTTCTTCAACAGCAGTTTCTGTTTTTCCACAATTAAAAGGGGTCGACAAATTCTGCCTGCATCAGTGTAGATGCGGATTTCTCGCTCACGAATATCTCTAATCATTGAGACCTGCACAAGAAAGCAGCACCCCATGAGTACAAAGTCTTAGCATGGAATCAGAACTATGTAACACAAAATAGGTTACAAAGTTCCCTAAAGCAAAGCAGCATTTCAGAAGACTGTTTTCAACTGGATCCTCTTACAGTAAAGGAAACCAAAAACTAACCACAACCAAACAACAAACCACACACATCAAACAAGAAAACTCCCAAAAGCACCAAACCCAAAAACACTCCCAAAACAAACCAAAACCACCAAAAAACCTAAACAACCAATGTAAAGTATGTTCAGAAAGAGACTTGCAAATAATGCTATTTGGAGCTTGCAAAGTAGTATAAAGGCATTATCCTCACTCATGAAAAAAGACACCCAAACTCTAGATGTAAAATTTATACCTCTGACACAATGATGTCCATCTGACGACGGAGCTTCCTTAGGGTATTCATGAGTTGCTCTGGATCTTTGTGTATTCCTACCCAGCAGCCGTTAACAAAGATCTTGGTAGCACTGGAAAGAGGATAAAACATATAAATAAAAAATGATGATTTTTTGTTAGAGGGGAAAAAAAAAAGAGAAAGCAAAACAATGAAAAAGTACAAATATTAACGAAGAAACAAAGTACAAAAAAGCACCCTCCCATCACCCCCCAAAAATACCCCAAAGCCCTTGAAATGTTGTGCAGGATAAAAAGCTTAAGTCTGTTTAAACAGTTGCATTTGCACATACTCAGCTATTGCTGCTGGAGATATTTCTTCCAGGTTTTCCATACTCCACTCTTCCAAGAATTCCAAAATTGGGGATGGCTGAGACCCCACAGAAATGTAAGCCATGAGGGCTAAGTTCTTCACAAGTCCTACTGCATGACCCTAACAGAAACACAAAGTTAACTTGCATTTCCAAGCCAAGAGATTCCCCTAAGAAGATCCGAGAACTTAAACTTCAAGTCCTTATGGAAGTGGACACAAAACATGCTAATTACTTTATTAATTTCTACCATTCAATGACAGTTAGCTACAAAGCTAAATATCCATGTCAGCACTTTAAAAAAACAAGTGCAAGAGATCATCACAAGTACCATGGCTATAAAATGACTAGCAGAGAAAAGCAGTTAGGCATGAGTAGGTGCTGACATAAATACTAGTTTCATTACCTCTGGGGTCTCAGCAGGGCAAACCATTCCCCACAGTGTGTTGTGCAGCTGTCTGGGCTTTGCTAGTTTGCCATCTCGACCAATTGGAGAATTCAGGCGTCTCAAGTGGGAAAGTGTAGATGCGAAAGTCAGGCGGTTTAACACCTGCACGGAGTAAGGAATTCGGTCAGTCAAAGCTGCTTAAGAGTGTTGCTGACAGGCACCACGATACATTAGAGCAAAGGATCAATGCCCTCTAGAAATGATGTACTTGAACTAAAATAGCTCTGATTTTTGTTGGCTACACTTTTTAGCTCACCTCCACTAAACTCAGACTAAGTTTAACCTTAAAATTAGCACCTAACCAGTGTTGGAATGGCAGAAGTTTTCAGAGCAGGCTTACATCATGGCAAAGCCCAGCATAAAGAGTTACCCAAGGAAAGAGCTGGTTTTTTGTAGTATAGCTTACTCACACCAGGTAACTAGAATGCATGATACTAATAAAAACACTTGAAAAGCTACATTTTCACCAGGGGGGTTTACCAGTACAATGACACAGAGATCTTTTCAAACTTAGTTTGAAAAAACTAAGACTTAATCAGAAGCAAATCAGTATTTGCATTCTTATTCAGAGTCTGCTCGAGGCTTCTTAAAAATTTATTTTTACAGCCTGAAATGGGAGAGTTTATTTAAAAAGCCCCTCACACACATACATCAACATCACACCAGCCAGGGACAGCTACAATCTTTGCCCCTTTCCTAACTTTGCTTTCCCCAGATTATGATCTCACCAGGGCTCTAGACAACAAAACATGCTGGCGTTTAAAAACTGTCACCTTTTTTCCTTTTCCACCCTTATGAGAAATAGGTTCAAATAAGCACTGCTCTGGACTCTCCAGACTAATAGAGTCAATGCTCCTCATCATTTAGCTGTGGAATACATAACTGTTATATTACATGGTGCCACTGAAATTTCTTTAAGCACCTGTGAAGCACTGAAAGTAATCAGAAGAAAGAAACCCATCCTCCCTAAAGATTCCCTGGGACTAGGACTTGAGCAGACACACAAGCATAAGCTCTAACACAAAAAGTCTTTGTAAGAGTTACACCAACTGTTTAGCAATCAATGCAAAAGCTAAAACAAAACCCAAATAACCATTAAAATACCCAAACCCCACACCAGACTCAACTATTTGGATCCTCATCTGTTTCAGCTATGGAAGTTTCCTTTTAAAAATGGTTCGTTTAACATACAACACACATAGCTGCCAAGCAATGTTAAACTCTTCCATGACATAGCTCTTCTCTTATGTAAACCTGACAAATGCTACCATGCCTTATTCAGCTGTTGTACCTGAGATACTCCTGCTCTGGCCTGATGAGCTTTCTTCTGGTCACCCCAGTTTCCAGTTGCCAGTGAATACTTCAAACCATCTGAAATAATTCTTGTTTTAATTGCCAGTTCCAAGTTGAAATCTTTCCCTCTGTCAATGAACTTTTGTGCATATATTCTCACTTCCTTTAGCAAATTCTTGAACATTCTGTAGAAGATGCCAAGAAACACGATTAAACAATACTATAGCAATTCAGCCTACTCAGCACTATGCGGGGAAAAACTGTCACTGGCCTCCTGAAAGAAGCAAGTAACTTGTAACTAGAGGAGGAGGGGGAAAAAAATCCCAAACCGAATTAACCTGTTTGTGAACATGTAAAAAATATGCTTCAAAAGTAGTTGATGCTATTAGAGAAAACTTACCCACTCCATGAAAAAGTTCTAACAGTTATAATCAGATATAGGCTGTGTTGCCTAAGACTGGCTATTAGACACAACAGAGTAGTCTGCTTTTTTAGAAGCACAGTGTTGGCAATACCTCTACCATTAATTATCCCCAAAGAAAACATAGATATTATAGTTACCCTCTGAATAGGAAAGCTAACAGTGGTCCAGCAAGATCCAGTCTTTTGTTGCCATAATGATCTCTGTCATCAAGCTCTCTTCTTCCCAGTGCTGCCAGCAACAATCTATGAACCATGTATCTAAGCAAATAAAGCAGTTTATGTTTTAAACTGATCACAGACATTCATAACAGACACTACATGATTTCACAGATAAAACAGTGAACTGTTTCCTAAAGGCTGCCCATTCTAGATCTTCAGGATACTGCTGTCCTAACACAGTCCTCTTCATGTCCTTAAAGGCTTAATGACCAACTGAAAGTTCAGGTAACTACAGAAAGAAGTTAATGTTTACATCATGATGGCAACGCATCTTCTGCTACATGTCTGTCCTGTAATATGGGCTACGTTTAAGCAGGTGGAATCAGGTGTGAAATGCTAAGTCTCCTGATGCTACAGTTCATCTGCGTATGGTAAGCAGTGATAAAGAGGATGTGCCAATAGTTTTAAAGACTGAGTTTACATTACGAACAGCTATCTACGTATTAGTTAACAACCTCTATATGTTGTCCATGCAGTGTGATGTCAAAGAGAGTCATTTATCACTATCACCACATCTAACTTAAGATCCAGAATGTGTTGGAGCCTTGTTTCCTTTTTTTAATTATTTATTTATTTTGCATTTTCTCAGTTTCAAAGCTAAACCGGTGCCCTAAAGTTTATCACTGATTATCCAGAAGGCTGAAGTTAAAAACAAACTTCCTGTCAGTGTATTCTTCCAGTCATATACATATATGTGAATAAAATCTCTACTCAGGGTCTGTTTGCAGATGTCTAACAGAAAATACTGACATACCCTAGAAAATAGGCCTTTTTGGTTTCACAGAAGTCACTGACACCAACATGTGGGAGCATTTCCTTCTGCAAGACCTCTTTAGCATACTTGATTCTCTTCTCTTTGGTGACACCTGGCTTTGCACCTCTTGATCCAATGAAGTTTAGAGCAACATTTTGCTCTTGAATGACAAATGCTTCATCCAGAGAAGGTTTGACCTAAATGCACAAAATACAGCAAAATCCTGTAGGATCTAGTGCCTGGCTTTACTGTAGTAGCTCTTTCAAGAGCAGCAGCAAACAGTAGCAGAGCACATAGGAAGCACATAAAAAATAGTTTAGACTTCAGAAAATATTCTCATTCAAGTACTTTCTAAGCCTGTTGCTGTTTCAGGTATAAATCAATGGCAGCAGGATAAGACTCTACCACTCCAAATACTTATTAACACTGAAATTTCCATTGCACTCCTTTCACACAACATACTCATTTGAATAGGTTTAGGCAGAGAACTTTCGACATTTCTAACAGACAACCTTTCAAAATAATGAAGTAATAAATTACAATTGCAAAAAGAACAACACTGTGAACAATGATTAGCCACACCTACACAGCACCAAATATCAAGCCAGGAAATAACTTATTTAACACGTTACCATTTCCATCATTTCTGGATCTTCAAAATCATATATGATGTGCTCTAAGATGTCCCTGTCAGACACAAAGCCTAGTGCACGAAAGACAATTATGATGGGGACTTCTTGTTTGATATAAGGCAAGGTTGCTACAATGCGCTGACCAATAGCACTCTTCTTCGCACCCTGAAAAGATGGGAAAAAAATCCATACATTACTCTTAAATGATCTTGTATTTAAATAAAAATGTGCTCTGGCTTCAGCCTAGCTTTTCTAATCCTCTGCATAAGACTCTCCATTCTTGTAATTATTCAAGTAGTTGCTCCCCCCCTCCCAGAAAGAAACAAATACTGTGGAATGCAGATGAACTAGAGTGCCCCATCCACCAGGAGCAAAAGCAGTGTAAGGCTTCTATTAAAGTTACTCTTGAAACATGTTTGAGAATTTCCAATCATTGCAATGGTAAATGAGCACTGACACCTTCTGCTTTAGAAGTTATGAACAGCACTCATTTCCCTTCAGAGATGGCACAGTTAGATGTTAAATATGAATTAATACATGGTCTGCAAAACACACCTAAACACTAGCTATACCATCAGCAAAAACAGGGTCCCTGCTCCTATTTTTGTCCTTCGTCAAAAAACAGGATGCAACTTGTTTGGGTTTTCTAAAATCTCATTTACAGTAATTCTAAAATTATTTATTAGCCTCACTCTGAAGCCTGCCACAAACTAAGTCTTCATTTTAAATTATTTGTCCCAGTGACAGGCATAATCTATGATAAACGGAATCCATTTTAATTAAATTTTACCTTCTTTACAACTTAGCATCAGAAGAAATTTCTTCTCAAAATCCCAAAAGTAAATGACATGAAGGGACAGGACAGTAACAAAACTCCTAGAACAATCTTAAACCACAACAACTGTGCCCCAGGTCAAGGGTTATTACTGTTTTGGCATACCTGCCCACCTCTGGCCAGCATGCTAACCCATATAGTACTTGTTGGTCGAGAGGAATTTTCCAGACAAGATCTACACTCTCCTGTGTAGGCATATTTTGAATCTTTCTTTGCAAACACATACACTGTGTTTGTAGCCATTTTCTCTTGAGCAATCAGAACCTGTGTTAGAAACAAGAACACTAGTAAACAACTGACAAAAGGGGATGCTGAAAGTAACAAGGACAGGATGTTTCTACGATTCCTTTGGGTCCCTTAACTTTAAAAGCACTGACAGCACGAAGTCAATTTGCCAAACTGAGCTGGATTACATTCTACGTTTTTAAAATACAGTATTAAGTAACAAATACACCTAGTTAGAATAACCAAAAGTCTCCAGGAACACTGCTCTCTGTGATATATTTACCACATCTGCTAGCTGTGTCGAGACATTTCTGCTAGCTGCAGGCACAACACTGATAAAGCAAGCATTTCGCTATCTGTTTCCAAGGCCAACACGCTACACAGGCATTTAAATTTAAATATCAGCTATGAGGGTCAAAGTCAGATTATTTTTTTTTCTCCCAAGAAGAAAAACATCATTTTATTTCTTTTGCTGTGTTTGCCAGGTATTAGTTATAAAAAATCTGGTAGTTTCAGTGGTGAGGCATAAGAATGGAGAAGATATGACTTGCTAAAGCTGAATCCACAGCAATGGAAGAAAGAACCTACTCCTATAGCAAAATGCATCTATACAGCTGTGAACGCACTGGAGGAGACTCCAAGCGAAGTACCACCTCATTTAGATTGCATGCTGCTCTGCAATGTTGAAAACAAAGGAAAATATCTAGAGTATTTAGTGGCATTCAATACAAAACAGTTTCAGAAACCGAAGAAGGGAAACATGCCTCAGAGAAGAAGAAAAGGTGGCTCAAGAAAGACCTAATGGAGGACTAAACCCCATCTTTCTACAGGCTTGCAAGTGCCCTCGGTAACTGTGATACACTGGAATAAAAGTGCTTATGCTCCTGGTAAAACATATGGAAACAAGTAACAAAACATCCAGTGTCTGTAAAGATGGCTGTGCAAGGCATAATCCCTTACCTTTTCTGATCCATTAATGATAAAGTATCCACCAGGATCAAGCGGGCATTCATTCAGTTCACAAAGATCACGGTCCGTTAAGCCATTCAACAAACAGTATGTTGAACGTAACATAATAGGAATTTTTCCTATAAAAGTTTTCTGATGCTGTGTCTGTAACTGATCCTCCCCTTCTTTAATAACTGTTTTAGTTATATCCACATACAAGGGGGCTGAATACCTACAGAATAAAACCATCATTTTGTTATCTGTCAGTTATTACTCCAGGTTGTACAGAAGTATAATGAATGCAGTTATCAAAGCACTTACTGGCACAATAATAATTATTAAGAAATCATCAATCATTGTCTGAATTTAACAACTGGGCATCAAAATATAAGTAAAGCAGTAATTATTACATTTTCAAGGCACTGGTAAATGGAAAAAGACTAGTAATTAACAATGCAAAGCCAGTCCTTCCTTGTGCTTATCCACTACAAAGTTTGCTCTTACGTAAGGTTCCTCAGCCTGGCTTCATTAGGCATCATAGGTGAGGGTGCTCCGTCTCTTTCCCAATGTGTAGGTTTAGAGAGGTAGATTTGTTCAAACTTCAACAGATACCGGGGCTGGAAAACAAGAAGACATTTACCTGTAATGGAAGAAACATCCATTTTGGTTGTTCAAGAGTGGCTGTGGCCCTAGAGCTTAATAACAGATGCTGCCACACACCCTCAGCTCAAGGTATGGAAACAATCCCTCTTTAGGTGACTAGACCAAAAAAAGCACTCAAAAGTTTTCAATATAATTTCTAAATACCTCATTAATTAATAAAGAAAATCAACCAACTACAACAGAAAGAC
Source organism: Nestor notabilis (assembly GCF_000696875.1). Taxonomy (NCBI): domain Eukaryota; kingdom Metazoa; phylum Chordata; class Aves; order Psittaciformes; family Psittacidae; genus Nestor; species Nestor notabilis. Next base: position 23,249 of record NW_009910578.1, read on the forward strand.
TCAGAGGAAACTAAGAAGTCAAAGTCATTATCAAGAGGAAGAATAAAGAACCCAAATAGGCCTTCCTATGAAACAGCTAAGAAACTCAAATCTGCCAAATCAGTGAATATATTAACAAATAGAATATGCTCTACATACACCTATTGAGATATTGCGTATGTAACTTTAGATAAAACTGCTAGTTTTATGATGCAAAAAGGACAATCTGCTTTAACACATACAATGAGACAGGTGACATATCAAAGAATGAGACTTTTTAAAGCTTTGCTCCCATGCACAAAACATCAAATTTAATAGCTTTGGTTTAGTTCCACAGAAATCCTTTAGCATGTTACAGTGAAACCATGGGCATGAAAGGACAGATACATTTCAGCAATAGAACAATTCTCAAGATCTTCATTTTGCTCCAAGAGCCACTCATCTCTCAAAATCTTACTGCAATGAGATTTAAAGCATTCAGTCACTTAAATCAAAACCCTTGCATTTAAAATAAAGGGATAAAAGTTTTAAAACAATACTTTTATCAAAGTGCATTTGTGTATCTGGTAGGGGGAGCTAGAACTTAAAAGAAAGCAAGCAGCCACACAACAGTAGCTTTGTTCAAGTGTTTCATATGTGGTCGCAAACCTGCTGCCCAAGCATGCAGAGGCCTTGCGTGCCTCCTTGCATGCCAAAGGACCTAGAGATGAGCCATTCTACTCCCAAAACATTCCTTCACAGACCAAAATCCAGGGCAGTAGAGAAACCTAAGCAAATCATCAGACCTGCACATATACAAGTAAGGCTTTTTGCCTTCCTTTTTCTTCAAGTTGCTATTTCCTACCGTGTCCCTTTGCAGAACAAAAGTTAATACAAAGAACTACAGTGCTGCCACCCCAACTAAGTATCTGCCTAGAAGCCAACTGAGACATCTATTACTAAAACAAAACTTGAATTCCATGCAGGTGTTTTACCATATCTCAGCCATAAGGGCTCTGCTGCAGAGCACACCACCAAAGCAACACTTGCTCTAGAAGAGCAAGTCCCAAAGCACAGGAAAAAAATGTCACTTTATGGTTTATCTTGTGAGTTGTTTTAGCCTTTCTAAAATATATTTTAAAAATCCCAATATTCAACCAGAGACACGTCAGGGGAGGTTTAGATTGGGTATCAGGAAAAATTTCTTCACTGAAATGGAGGTCAGGTATTGGAACAGGGAAGTGGTGGAATCCCCATCCCTTAGTGTTCAAAAATCATGTAGATGAGGCCCTCAGTGACATGGTTTAGTGGTGGACTTGGCAGTCCTGGGGTAAAGGCTGGACTTGATGATCTTAAAAGGCCTTTTCCAACCTAGTTGATTCTACAGTTCTGTGAAATAGACTCCACTTACCGGCTCTTCCACTTCTCCTGTGGCATGCTGGGCTTCAGCTTGTAAATCAATTGGTGGAGCATCTTCCACAATTCTCTGCACAGACATCTGAATAAACTCATCGAAAGAATCCAGCTGTTGCCTGACTAAACCCTTTTCATCAAAATAGGAGCTAATAAAAAAAAAGAGCATGAATGAACAAGACAATTCACGTACTTCATACATGAACAAGCTTAAGACGTATTCATTATAAAACCTCCAAAAGCCATGAAATACAGTGCATATATACCCTCGCTTGTAGCAAGTATATACATCCACTTTTCCCGAGGCATGAGTTTCAAACACAGATGTTTAAAAATGTTTTAAGAATTCTCTCACTGCTTGAAGACACACACAATAACGTGACAGACTTGCTGCCACCTCCTGGCTAAGCCACGACTGTACGCACACGCTACCCCGCATTAGAAGGGAAACACGATGACAAACCTCAGTGAAAGTGGCTTCAGATAAAGTTTTCAACAATGTAGGTAAATTACTTCACCTTAACTAATTTTCCAAGTTGCAGTAAACTGAGTGCATGCCCCTAAGACAAGGTACCAGTCCTCAAAACTTTTCTTAGCTTGGATCCCCTCTGTTCCAGCCACATGAGATTCCCAGCTTCACGTCTTCACCAGATTTGCCTTAGCCTTTGTGTCACCTAGCTTCAACTCAGCACAACCTAACTGCAAAAATCAAAGCCTACGTTTGAAGCCCCACATCCTAATTTTTAATGGGATGACCTAAACGTGTCTGCTGCATTAGCTGTGCCAGCAAGCTCCTCTACCTCACATTCCTGAAGTGAGCCAGGGAACCCGTACTACCTCAGCTTCTGCCCATCACTGCCAAGATCTGTAGAAAAAACTGGTAAGAACTACCTCCCTACCAATAACTTCAGGCTTCCCCAAGAAAGGCAACACACCCTTGCTATCATGCCTTTGTCACAGTGGATCTTGACAGCACAGTCTGCTATTGCACACAGGGAAGGAGGAAGGGAATGGACAACTTGTATCACAGAGCAGTTGAGGCTGGAAGGGACCTCTGAAGATCATCTTGTCCTATCATCCCATTCGAGAAAGGTCAGCCAGAGCTGACTGTCCACGACCACGTCCAGATGGCTTCTGAATACCACCAAGGATGGAGGCAGAGACCCCATGGCCACTCTGGGCAACCCATGCCAGTGCTTGGTCACCCTCACAGTAAAAAAAGAGGTTTGGCATATGGAGTGAGGTGCAGCTTCAGCTGAAGGACTTGCCTTAGTTACCTCCCACCGGACTGAAATCAAAGGTAGCACTCTTCACTGGGGTGCAAAAGAAAGGATCTCCTTCTGCCTCCAAAAGTTCTCATCTCTGCTCTCTACCCAGACTGCCTATGTAACCATACCTACAGACCTTGTGTTTTGTTTGCAACTGCTGTTCTCAGGCACCCATCATATACATTTAATGATGAAATTAACAAAAGAAACACTTTTTACTCTGTTCCACACAGCATGCCACTCCTCATCAGTTACAAGAAGCTGCAGGTCCTGAACATTACATGTCTTGCTAGGAAAACACTGACACAGTTTTCTCATAAGACCTCACTCGGAGTATTGTGTACAGTTCTGGTGTCTTCAACATAAAAAGGACATGGAGCTGTTGGAGCAAGTCCAGAGGAGGCGGCCACTAAAAATGATCAGGGGGCTGAAGCACCTCCCGTATGAAGACAGGCTGAGAAAGTTGGGGCTGTTCAGCCTGGAGAAAAGAAGGCTGCGTGGAGACCTCATAGCAGCCTTCCAGGATCTGAAGGGGGCCTATAAGGATGCTGGGGAGGGACCCTTCATTAGGGACTCTAGTGGTAGGACAAGGGATAATGGGTTTAAACTTAAACAGGGGAAATTTAGATTAGATATAAGGAAGAAGTTCTTCACAGTGAGGGTGGTGAGGCACTGGAATAGGTTGCCCAAGGAAGTTGTGAATGCTCCATCCCTGGCAGTGTTCAAGGCCATGTTGGACAGAGCCTTGGGCGACATAGTTTAGTGTGTGGTGTCCCTGCCCATGGCAGGGGGGTTGGAACTAGATGATCTTAAGGTCCTTTCCAACCCAACCCATTCTATGGTGGAACAGCCAAGTACTGACTTCCTAATGCCAGCATCAGCTATGAGAATATTGGGCAAAATCACGTGCTTGATATGGAATCAAGATCACTTCTTCATTCAAAGACAGCGCACCTCAGTGGGGGTCAGCAGGGCCTCTGCATCCCTACTGACAACCCTGCTGTTGTACTTAAAGCCCTTCCTGTGTGTTTTAGCTCTGAACGTGCTACAGCAGTTTCACACAGCCAAGCCCACAGCTTCCACAACACGTTGCCAGTGAACTGGATGTCACCATTAAGGCCAAGAGCACCTGTGCTTAAGTGTTAAGAACAGTGAGTTCCAGCAACTCACCTAATAACAATCCAGCACGCTTCTTGCCACAAGTCAGGGGTGATTTCATCATCATCTTCATCATACTGCATATCTGCGGGGAAGCACGACGTTTAAACCAGGCCCCGGTCCCCCGGGCTCTCCCCTCCTCTCCTCAGGCAGGGCC
>NW_009910579.1:0-10791 GCF_000696875.1 Nestor notabilis
GCAATAAATACACTGGAATAGCTGCCAGCCAAGTTTCAAACTCCTGGGACTGCTACAGAAAAGTAAGAATTGCTCCTCTTTTACAGTTCTGGACATTTTTTGCTGTTGGAGTCCAAGGACTTGTGAATTTCCCACATGCAGCTGGCTGATCTTGCTGTCATGCATTCCTTTACTGATTGTTTTATCACATCTAGTTTGCTCCTATATCTTTGAGATAGCATTTTAAGACACTAATTTTATGGATTTCTGATCTGTTTTGCTTACTGAGGAAATAAAAAGGGATTTTTTAAATGGTAAACATACTAGGTCTTGATTCAACGGTGATGATTCGAGAAAGGAAAATAGCAGAGGATGAAGGGACTGCACAGCTTCTTTGCTAGTCCATCTCCTATACAGCATACCTTGTACTAGATACTGTTAACTGGGTTGCGGAGAAGGAACAGAGAACGGAGAGAGAAAAGTGAAGGGAAAAGAGAGGGCTGACCTCCTTCCTCTCTGTGCATTGTTTAATTTACCCTTGGCAAAAAAATCTCACAAAGTCAGCAGGACCGTCCTGAGAGGAAATCTATTGTGGGAGACAATTAGAGATGCTGTTTAAGAGAAAAGAGCCTCGTGAAATAAAAGGCAGTACTGATTTGGGGTTTTGAATTCCCTAATTCCCCTGCTCTCCTCTCTGGCTCTCATGATTTTGAATGAAACATTAATACTGCTTCAGATGCTTCTTCCCTCCAAGGCCAATCAGCTGCTCGGCAGGGCGTGAAGCGGTTGTTCATTTGAACAGCCAACGAGGAAGTGGAAGGACAGAGCTAATTCTAAGGCTCTTCCAGCACTGCTGAAGCTCGCGTTTGCCTTGACACACAGAGAATGACCTGAAGAACCTCCCTCCACTTTGGAATAAGGGAAGTGGTGCTGCATTAATTTTGCATAAAAAAGTCTGACCTGTCAGAAGAGATAATTTTTCACGATACGACCATAAACATAGTTTTAAGATAGAGTAAACACCTGTCCTGCTTAGTACCATGGTAACAACTACTACTGGAAATCTTCCTCATAAAAAAGGTCACAGAAAAAAAGGAGGCAAAACAACCAAAACACTGAAAACGTCAAATCCCAAGACTTTCATTTTAACAAAATATCTGTTCCTTCTTCTGTCAGTGCACAGAGCCTTTAGGGTGAGAAGTGAATCGTGAGATTGAATTTAGATGTTCCTGAAGATGAAAAATTGTTTTACCCCAATTTGGGAAGGAAAAACAGTTGAGGTGTCTGAAGGTGTTACTGGTTCTGTTGCTACTTGGGAGCTGGTTTCCAGCTCCCAAGAAAAACAGAAAAGAAGGAAGAAAAATACATCCAAGGAAGAAAGAGCGGGTTTTGTTCACAGTCCTGGGTCTCACTTGTAACACTATACCACAGGACAGATACAGTAATTACTATAAAATCCCTCTGGCAAACCTGTCCATGTGCACTGCTATTTTGGGCACTGCTTTTAGCTATTCTATTGTCACTGGTCATAGCAGCAGTATGAAAGAAATCATCTTGACTAGTCAAATCATTTTTCATAATGTAACTACAACACAACAAGAGACAGGTAGAGAATGAAAAAGGGAGGCAGGAACAAGACACTAACTTGAGAATGGGAGCACATATAAAAATGTTACACCTTCTGTAGTTAACCGAAGCTGGTGGGAACAGTGATGCTGCTGCATAGGGAAAAGCCAAGGTGACAGGTCTTCCTTATGAGGTGAAGCTACAATGGCCAAGCTTTCTCTTCCCTGCTTAGCCACAGCCCTGCTGTCACTGTCAAATCATGCTTCCTCAGGCAGGCTTACCAAACTGTCCAATCCTCACAAAACCCCGAATCACCAAGCAAACAAAAAAAGCAATGAGCATCTGATGGGACTCTGAGACAGTCAAAGCATTTGGACAGATCTGCTTTTACTTTCTTCTACAGAAGAAGCTCAAAAGGCTTTGAAACTCAGAAAACCAGAAATTTTAGTGTAATACAAAACAGAAATATAACTTCTTACAAAGGTATATACAAGATAGATATATAAGGTGTATCTACAATGTTTCCTGACTATTACATCTCTCTAGCCAGGTCCTCAATATCCCAGGCTTCAACTCTATTAACTCTAATTTCTGAGTGACAGCAAATCTGCTTGGTGCTCTTTGGTCCCTTCGGAATATGAGTGACATTTCCCTTGTCAGAGGCTTGGCTGCCTGTCCTGCTCCTAATGTCCATCTCCTATGCAGCACAAGTGACAGGCTTCATGCTTGTGACTGCCGCACTGTAAGGTCTCTCACTTCTTTCTTTGTTCAACAGCTATAAAATTTAGAATGAACATTAATCATAATTAGTAGTTGTAAATTAAAAAAAAAAAGAAAAAGTGGAGAAGTTTAAGTTAGACTTTCGTTACCATGGCTGCCTTAGTGACATCTGCAGAAATAGGAGCCGTTTCTGATAGCATGATCTACTGCAGAAGAGAGGACAATCATAAAATTAAACAAAATTGGAGCTATTAGTCTATATTTGTGTCTTGTATTACCCCAAGCAAATTGGTATAGCTTAAAAAAACAAACAGTACCAATATGAGAATTTTCTGGTCAGAGCTTTCCATATTTTCTTAAACAATACCAGATCTGTTTTCTCTTGTATCTGGTTGCTAATGGACCTAAAAGCTTTTTTCAGCAGGTAACAACTGCCATAATGCCACTGCTACACATCCTAAATCAGCCCTACTACAGGGAATAGAAGAGCACTCACCGAGAACCAACTCAATACCTGCTTTATTTCCCTGTAGCCAGATTCGGGAAACACTCTCTTCCTTTATGCTGTTCAAAGAGACATTAGACAAATGAATACTTAAGAACACTCTATTTATGGTAGGCTTCCCCCCAAAAAAGATTTAATAACTAGGCATTAACTTTATCCATTAAACTTCTCGGGGGTGGGGTGGGGGAAGAAGGAGGGAAATGAACTTCTTTTAAATGGGTAACAAAACCTGCTCCAAATGGAAACAGAAGATCACAAATCCTCATTGATCATTTTCTAATTAGCATTGCACATTCTTTTCTACATATTATAGTAGGATAATTCTTAGTGAATTACAAATTGTAATTATATATTTTGATATGAGAAGCACCTTTTGTAATATCTTAATATGTAATAGTGAAACCACTAACTCCACTGGCATGATCCTATTTCAAATCCTATTTCTTATTATTTTACATGCCCTTTGAAAGTTTTAGCTCCAGAACCATTAGTGCTTTTTTTTTTTTTTTTTTTTTTTTTGTTAGTACGGTGGATTTACATCAATAACCTAAAAGCTTTTTCTGACTGATTATGTATTCTAGGACTATTTTAACATTCATCTTTGGTAGACACACATCAACTGTAAATTGGCTCAACACACACAAACGCATGTGCCAGTTTCAACTGCATCCACTGTCCTTCTGAATTCCAACTAACCATAGGAAGTATTCGAGATAAAACCCTGCAGCATACATGTCTGCCAAAGGAAGTCAAATTGATTTTACTTGGCTAATTAATGTCTAAAATCAAAAAAGAAAAATGCAGCTGAATATATTGAGTAACCTAGAACACCAAAGATTCAGGGTGATTACAACGGCTATTGTAGCAAATGTGCAAGCCACCAGCTGTTCTATGTAACATTTTCTTTACAGGACAGAATTTTTTCTCTACTCTCCGATAACTGGATCAAGTACTCACTACTTAACAGTCTACAGAACACACAAAAGGACTTCTCTTGTAAGATAATGAATTTTAGGAATTAGATTTTATAACTTGCAATGGACAGCATTTTCATGAAAAATCCTTCCATTTGTAATTAATTATTCTAAATTCTTACTCTTTCAACTAAAATTTTGTTAGAAATACAAAAGGGACATAAAGCTTTAGACCAAAATAATCTCTCTTTATCTCTTTGGTCTAAATAAAACCACAGAAGTGCTTAAATTAATGACAAAATATAGCATAAGATGCACGATACAATGTTCTTAAGTACAGCTTTGCACTAAACCAACAGGGATCATTATTTTCAGTGGGGGAAGAACTAAAACCTAAAAATGTGGTTTTAAACATAAATACATAAGTTGCAGTTTATGTTCAACCTCTACTTATTACAAAGATGCCATAGTGCTGCAAAGCCTCAAGACTGAATTTGACCGCATCTGCTGTTATGACAACAATCATTTTGGACTTACATTTCTAGGTCTCTGAATTGCCAGTGCAATTAAACTCTCACTAATTAGTTTGTAAAGGAAATTTCCAGAAAGCTATTTGGGTGGACGTGAGGCAAATCATCTGTACTTGGGTCACTAAATGAATGGATCACAAAAACATAACGACTCAGAATTCCACCCTTACTGAAAATGGCGTTCTTGTAACACAGGTTCATGGGTTTTTTTAGGAATTAATGACCCATAAATCCATTACAGTAGCACCTCTACTTCAGTGATCAGAGCTTTGGGTCCTCAAACACAAACTGTTGCCTGTGGAAAGCTTAGGGATATTTTTTAGGGAACTACAGTTAGCGAATTCTTTCCCCACTCTCCTCAATCTAGAAGGAATGTGCAAATCCCATTGAAATAAGAGCTATGACAAATGCAGGGATAAACTTTTACTATATGTACAAGGGCTAAATTTACCCTACTGTTTTACATCAGCAAAACTGGCATTTCAGATGAGAATCCAGGAGTAAGACAGACTGTATGCTATTTAGCCATCCTGATTTTAAAAGGTTTATGTTTTGATCATTACTCATTAGGTTATTTTCAATGATATCCATTTTTGTTACAGTTCAAAATAACCATTTTCTTGAATGTTCACTGCACATTGTACAAGACTTCCATAAACTGTGGTACCAATTGAACCAGAAGTCAGTTATGTTATTCAAACTTTTAGGATTACTTCACAACACTGCTTGCAATGACTTCAGTAAATAGATACTTGATACATATATATAAAATGATTATAGCATATGAGCAAACATACTTTTTTTTGCTAAATACAAAGGGGTGTAGTTGGCATCAGTCTATTTAACAGAAGCATAATACAATGTTACGCTATAGTTTCAGCCTAAAAGCACTCTGTAAACAACAGACATCTGGTACAAATCCCAGATAGGTGAAAAGTGAAACCAAAATGGAAATGGAAGCCCTAGAATGCTCTTGGTTTCCACACCTATACTGAATATGAATGCAGAGGCCAAGGAGGGCTGAAGGCCACCCCCCTCTCATCTTTTTCTCTTACACTTGCTCTCCTCCCCACAACACTCAAGAGCAGCTCCAGGACAGCAGTGGCCTGAGTCTTGGTCAGAGGAACTACAGAAAACCTACTCATGTTTGTCTTCTCAAGTTAGAGGAAAGTAGTGCTACACTGAAGTTGTTCTGCACCACTGAAAATTGTAAAGTTATTTCAGTAGTGCAAGGGTCCTTTCGTATTTAAGCAGTATTTAATATGACTATGCTCCAACCTGATCAAAGCACAACATAAGTTTTATTGTAAGTATGATCTTTGTAGCCTTCCTTTTCTCTGGTTCTGAAGTGTCAATTATAACTTAAATATCTATACATCTTCAGGTTACCTGTTATATGAAATGATATTAAAGTAAAATCTTTAATTTACTTTATTTAAATTAGTTTAATTACAGCTTCAAACTGTTATTAAGCACACAGGCAGTCCCTTTTCTTTGAACATAATTTGCTCTTTTCTACACTTTGTTTCAAAGTTTAGTTATCTGCGTAAGGAAAAAACAATACTTAACTCTTCCAATATGACAGGAAAACCTTTGATAGCCTTTTCCTTTGGTTGGATTACACTGGCAGAGCAACAGGAAATCATTTTTACCTTCTTGAAACATGTTCTTGACTTTACAAAAGAGAAAAAGAGCACATACTTTTAGCCTAAAATATATAAAATCACCATACTTTTTTAAACTCTTGACAGCACTTTGGTTCCTGAAAGCCAAAGGAACACGGGCCTCGCACTCTTTAGTTCATTCGACATCACATCAGTGAATACGATTCACACTTCTCTATCTCGCAAAGACTTTTGCACTAGCACGACATACAGAAAACTATCAGCTTGAAATGGCAGCATTTTACATTCATTTTGCAGGAGGAAAATAGAATTAAAAATACAATGAGCTCATCACGAGTAAAATAAAAATAAAAAAATACTGAAAGCTGTTTCACCCACTCAGATCTTTCTCATGTCTTTCCAACCCATAAATGCTTCTTGCACTTATCTAGATAAATCTAGATGTGCTTAGCATCTTGATGAGCTTGGTATGTTGCCAGAAGCGGGGGGAAAAAAAATGGCTGCAGGCTGACGGCGTCAGGGAGTGGGGGGATTAATCACTAAGTCATCTAAGCTACAAAAATTCCTTAAGAAATTAAATTATTTTCTGAAAACATGTTTTGTTTTAAACTCAGTTCTGAATTAATGACAAGCTTGCTTGGATACTCTTTAATTGGAAGTATTAGCTTCCTAGGGAATGACAAGTCTGCCAGAATGACACTCTCCACAACCTTGGCTCTTGCACTCCACCGCTTATGCCAGCCAGGCCTTCTTGTTTCTTTGTGCTTTTCTTTCCTGTGTTTAAAAGTACACATTTAAAAATATAGCACTGATTACTAAAATTCTTAAATCCTACTGCAAGGCCAAAACTGCACCTTCTCATACATTTTGTTCAATATTCACTACATTTCCATGCCCACAATTTTAGGTTTCTTGATTGTCAACTATCTTTACCCTCCATCAAGCACTAAAATCTGACTTTCTGTCACTGTACAGTAGTGATCTCATACTTATGACCCATAGCATTCTTTATGCTTAATTACCATCACTATGCCCACAAGATTCACCATGGATTCTGTTTTCATATCTATTAGTCAATTTTAAAGCACACAATTAAGAACATTTTAAGGTTTACTGGCTTAACCTCAAGACATGCAATCCAACACAATAGAAAAGGAGAGCTTTTTTTTTTCCTAACTTACTTTTTATTTCTGTTCATTTTTCTGCTATGAACTCAATGAAAATTCATTATGATTAATGGCCTAGAGTTTTTTTACATTCCTTATCTTTGTAAATATTGGGTTCATAATAGCTTCCTCTGATCTTTTTATATTTTTTGTTCCAGGTTTTCAAGGGTTGCATACTTTTTAACTAAAGGAAGAAAAATTCAATCTGCAGAACATGCTAAGGAGACGAAGTTTTGTGCAAGGCACCTTGGTGTGCAACTCATATACTTTTCCTACATATAACTTAATTTTACTGATATTCAGCGAACGCTAGCAAACATGTAACTATGCCTTGAACATTTTATTGTTCTATCTAGCAGTCACTGGAAGGTATGCAGGCAGCACAAGCTGCTGCAAAGTTGGCAAAACACTACAGCAAAAGGCAGTGCAGAAATTCACCAGGTCTACGAAGAGCAATACCAGTCTCCCACTGCCATTGCTAGGAAGCTGGTGTTTCATAAACAAAGATTCACTACAGAACAATAGCAGCAAGTATATACCCTTTCTGGTAGGCTTGATTCACGCCACACCAAGTTTTTCAGTTAAGAAGTTGCAAGACAAATCTATCAGAGAAATGGTCCACAGGGAAACCCAACTGGGTTTGTTTATTAATACTTCTTCTAATGGTCAGATTCTCCATTAAGATCTTCTGCCTTCACGGTTTTGTTTAGTTGTTGCTGGTTCGTTGTCTGGGTTTTAGTTTGTTTGGGCTTGTTTGTGTTTTTCCTCTTTGCTTGTTTTGTTGGGTTTTCTTTTTTTACACTTCAGTATAATTCTTCTAGTCAAGCAACTTCTATTCCTCATCTCAAATATTTGCTTTACCTGGTGCCATGGGGTGATATTACATGATCTTGAGTGATGGTTTTCAAATGCCAGTATGACTAGCATGCTAGAATATAGAAATATTATGAAAGTTTTACAAACAGGGAATGGAGGAACGGAACAGAAAAAGAAGCAGCTTATTAAGGTATCTAAATGCTTAAAGATGCCTCTTGGGATTTTCAAGGGTGCTTTGACATACAACTCTTATAGAACTAATTTCAGATTTTTTCACCAAATGTTTGATCAGCATTTTTAGTTTTCCAGAAACCTTTAAAATCTGACTCCCCGGGTCACCCTGTAAATCCAGCAGACCAGCACGTTAAACCTAGAACCCATCAGCCCTTAAACTATGCTCTAAGCACTGAGCAGTAGTCCCAATAACAGGGCAAATTACAAAACCTGAAGATGCTGTGCATACCACAAACATCTAGTCCCCTTCTGTCACCCTCCCAGGCTGAGTCACACACCAAATACTCAGACCAGACGCTGGGGAGCCACACAGCCAACTGCATCAGATGTCAGGCAAGAAGTGACTGATCTCCAGGGATATGGCTGCTCCGTGCTGGGACCAAGGGGTGGCAGGAGGTCGAGTTTGTAGACAAACCCTGCTATTAGGCTTAGCAACCCCTCAGCTCTCTCCCTCCCTCAATTAGGGTTTGATTTTTCCAATAACTACTGCACTTGTACAGCCCCCCTTCCACTCACAGAAGAGAAACACCAGACAGGAATGGCTCAAACCAAATGTCCTGCAAAATCATCTGTATCCACCACGTAGCTGGGTTTAGGCAAGTAGCCACTTTATCACAGGAAAATTTCTATAAGCACAGGCTTTAATTTCTGTACAAAAGCTGACTGTGTTTTCTAGCTGCACTTTTTCAACCCTAACAAAGTTGCCCACATTTTTTTGATAGCTCTTTTGGCTGGCCTAAGAGGAAGCTGCTCAGTTTGGCAAGTGCACATCACCTTCACAAAGGGGAAAAAATTATGACAAGGATAGCTTCATCTTTTGCCTAATTTGGCCAAGAAGATGCTGTCTTTCAGTAGAGGTTTTCTTCATTCTCCTGTGTTTAGACCACTAGTGGCTGGAAAGCGAATGGATTAGCTGTCAGGGCTTTTTAATGCCATCATTAAGACAATGAAAGTCACTAAGTAAATTTAGATGGGTCAACGTACTACCCTTTGATTGTGAATCATATTACTTCACTTTGGAAGTCACGCACACTGCCTTCTTAGAGCCCATACCATCACATCCAAGGACCAGATAAACAAAACAATGGGCAGCCACTTTACTGGGACAATCTATGTATTTTAATCAAAGTAACAGAAGACAAGGTAAATTAATAAATTCTTGACATTGCTTCCCTACAGAAGTGGTTTCCAGTCAAGGCTTACAGATGACATGTTGCCTGCTAGACCCTCTGAGACTGGCTGCAGCTGCACAAAATAAAAACGGCAAAATTGAGGCCAACAGGAAGATGCTGCCTGCAGCATAATTGCTCCCTGTTACTGCACATCGGCTGGCAGAGGTTAGGGACCGCTGCTCTGTGTAACTGAGCAGGTTTGCAACAATACCAGAAGGCTGTTGCATAATAGCGGTTGAAGAAAAACAGGTAGAAATAAGCACAGATTTTATTATTATTTTTTTTTTTATCTTTAGATAGAGGTGATACATTTTTACTGAGCAGACCGTGTTTTAAAAATGCTCCCAAACAGATGTCAGGTAGGCTTTTTGCCCAAGGCTGATAAAAAAAAGCAGGTAGCTTCTGAAAGAAATATGAAGAGCTGTTATCCAAGTAGCTGAGGTTAAAGTCTCCGTACGTATTTGAAGTAATTTAGTATTCAAAGTCAGCACTGACTTAAAACATTTCTGGACTCATCACCTGACATACAAATACATGACTGATCCCTCGACAAATGAAAATTACAGAAAATCACAGGTGTCTGTCACAAAAATGACTGCTTATATGAACAAAGCAATTCAATCTGCCTATAGGAACAAAACAAATTCACCTAATTCTAAAGAATCCTTATAAAACATTGCATAAATCACTTTTATTTGAAAAAAGCCAGAATGGCTGCAAATAGCTTTGGATTCAAGTGACCTGCATGTCAGAAAATTCTTTATTCACTTATTATGGTAGCCGATAATTTTGTCACCATTTTTTTCTTAGTTTTACTTGTTTCTTCCAGGCCTTTCAGCACATGCAAGCATCTGTCAATAAGTTGCACTGTTACTTCAGACTCACCAAATTACAGAAAAAATATTTAAGAACAGCATGTCATAAGACTGCCCTATGCTAAATGACCTAATTTATGTCAGAGAGTAGTAAATAAATTAACATCGTGCTGCGAGGATCAGCTGAGCCGAGCCAGGCTTTCCAGCACTTCAAATGTTTATCAACTCCTCCTTTCACTCTCTAGATTTCTCCTCATATTGAGCAAACTCAACCTGGCAGTATAAAAAGAAATATAACAGACTCCTACTTCAAATCGCAATTTGCCTTTCCCTTATGGCCAGAGATGTACGGAACATCAGCAATCTTTCAACATCTTCATGCAGCTGGAGCTCAGCTTCCTTGTTAAAAAGCTTCCTTAAGTTAAAGTTTCTGTGTTATGCCAGGACATGAAAAGGCAATCGTAATCCAGGCACACACACAGAAGCACTCGGTGTACATCATATCAGACCTACAACCCCGCATCTGCTACAGAAACACAGAAACAGTCTTTTTTTCTTGTGAAATACACAGAATTAGAAAGTTCGGTTAAATCGTGCCGCATCGGAACTGAGCTATAGACACCCACTCCAACACCACCACCACCACACCGGTCTTTACAACTAAACCCGGCGAGGCGGGGAGGGCCGCAGGAACCTAGGCAGGGCCCCGGGCTTGTGGCACTGCAGCAAGCTCCGGGGAGGAGGCGCTG
>NW_009910580.1:0-25209 GCF_000696875.1 Nestor notabilis
AGCCGCGCTGCTCTGTGCGCTGCCCTCTGCAGCGGGTGCTGCCGCGCAGGCATCCCTCCGTGCTGATTGCGATCATCTGCTTTCGGCGCTTTAACAAATTAATTGAGCTCTCCTCTGACTCAGGGGCCTGCCGACTGCTGAAGCAGATTGTGTCTACGTACTGTCTCCCAGACGAGCATAATTTAAATTGCTAGGCTTTAAATGAACTGTATGTTTCCAGAAAGGCAATGAAAGAAGCGTTTGTTCTGGTGATAGCATTTCAGCTTTTACAAATATGGCACAAGGGTTGAAGCTTATAAAATGTGGATTTTTCCAACTGATAACCAGCTCCAAAATGTGTTAGACCCTGAGATGCACAGCGCTGTAACGTTGCAGGCTCTGAGTTGCTTTCTTTTAAATATTTTAAAAGAACTCCTCTTAAGTAACAGTGAGAGAGCTGAGCTGGGACAGTGCTGAGCCTGTGCCCGTTTGCTGTGCTGATAAAATAGCTCCTGATTAAGGATGTGTTCCAGGTCAATTTCATTTCACAGGGCTAAGCAGGAGTTGCAAAGTTCAGTTAGAGTCCAAATCCCCCAACCCCCAAGTCCTGCACCCAGAGTTGTGGTTTGTGCTCCCTAATGGCATGGTTTGTTCCAGCATTCTCTTCATCTATCCTTGAGGACTTCTAAAACTTACCTTTCATAGAATCCCAGACTGGTTTGTGTTGGAAGGGACCTTAAAGCTCATCCAGTTCCAACCCCCTCCCATGGGCAGGGACAAGCCCTGTCCAACCTGGCCTTGAACACTGCCAGGGAACAGCTTTTTCCTAATATCCAACTTATATAACATATCTAATTTATATCCTTATATCTTTCAGACATAATTAGACAATTTCTGCTTTTAGGTACCTGGATGTTGCTGACTGTGATTGTCCCCTGGATAGATCCAGTATTTGACAAGTGACTCAGTGCAGTAAAAAGAAGGCTGTGCCCAGCCTGGAGACGAGTGAAGGAGCGCAGAAGGTGCAGGCTGCCTGCCTTGCTCAGCTCAGTCTGTATGTATACTCTGCATTTTTCAGTTATACCCATTAATTTTCCCTATTTAGAAAAGCACCAAAGCACATCATTAACTCTGTGGACATCTGCTCTTGTTCACTGGGGTAGATTTAAGAACATTCTCAAATTTAAATATATGCTTACATGGTTTGCTGAACACTTACTGAAGGGATCTGCTGGTTTGTGGCCCAGCTGAGTGTTTCTTCCATTTTTCCCCTCCCTCCTCCATTCTAAAATGCAAATGATTTGTAAACATGAATTAATTTATCTTTGAAAGTCTTCTGGGAAATCAGGGTGTTATTGTTGGTCCTTCATTTACATAAAATTCAAGAGATATCAAAAGAATTTTAGGAGGCTATTGGTAATCAAACTCAAGTTCTGTCTCATGCAGTAGGGCCAGGACCTCAACCAGCTCTAACTGACTGCGGAACTTTTATCATGGGCTGACCCTCACACTGCTTCTACTTCCTTATCCTCTAATTTACAGGTGCTACTTTGAAAAGGCAAGCAGAGAGCACTGAGTTAATCAAAAGTCTGTGTTTCACTGAAGTGTTAGAGAAGAATTAAAACATAGATACTAAAACTGTAATAGTAGGTAGCTGAAATTTCAGCATAAAACCTCAGACCCAAACACTCTCAAATGCCAGAAAATATGTAAGTGAATCCGGAGTGAATCCAGACTCACATGTTATGATTTTGCCAGGCCACCCTCCCGTCCCCCCTCGCTCCAGTTCTGTCTGCATCTGAACCTTTCAGTCAACATCTTCATTACACTAAAGTTTTCAATCTGTTGGCAAAGCTGAGTCTTGCAGCTTGCACCTATTTTTAATTCAATTACATTCCCATTTCAAGGACTGTAACTTGGAAGAAATCATCCTTTGATTTCTAACTGGGGAAAAGTCAGCTAAAAAAGACTCTCGGCAAAGCTTTCGTGAAGCACCACTACTGGATGAATTTAGAGCTGTTCCGTGTTACTTCTGCACTGTCCAAGATCTGAGTACGACCACAGTTTTCCAACCTGTACCTACCCCCAGGGTTGCTTCTGCTTTCTAGAAAACAGGAAAAAATAGCAGGAAAATGTTGTAGTGGAATGACACGGTTTAGGTTGCTGAGTGGTTTGCAATCTACTCGCGTGATAACGTTGATAATGATATTCAGTGCCTTTGCTTAAGCTTTTCTGCATTTATTCTGCAAGCCTAAAGAGGTCTGTCCAAAACAGAGCTCGAGACTGGAATCTGCAGCTGTTCAAACTTTTTACTATCCGGCCACAATAGTTACTAAGGCACATTGAAAACTTTCCATGTTGTGAGTGTACTATTAATGCTTCAGGCTTGTGAAACAGCATGAAAAACAGTTGCTGTTTCAGACATTTTTGGGAATATCATGGAAAGGGATCTGGACCTTCCATTCCCATCCAGTATTTCTGTTTTATGCAGTGTTATGAAATAAAAGTGCACTGGGTGCATGTAACCCAGCTATGGATTTTCAGACTTTCACTCTGTGGTAGTAAATACCAGGTAAAGGAGATTTTGTGTCTTTTTCAAAGACTCCCCAGATTCTCCTTGCAGAGCTTTAAAGTCTTACTTGAATAAGAAGCACAAAGTGTAAAGGAAAGGCCATCAAGTTGCTTTGCAGTTCTGGGATAATGATGGGGAGTCATTCTTGTGACCTAGATGAAGCTTGCTGCTGAGTGATCTTGAAGGTTTAAATGTGCATCTCCATAATGTTTTATGTTAATATCAAGTTATAATGTGGCGGAAAGTATATTGAAATAGAGAAGACTTGCTTGTGTTGGTCTATAATAATATTTTAATCCTTCAGCAGATATCATTTGCTGATATTTAAGAATGTCTTTCAGTTTACTTCTAAAAGACCTCTGATTTTTATTCTCTGTTCATACAAATTATATATATTATGTAACTCTACAACAATAGAGCATACCATGCAGTTCTCTTTGACCACAGAAGTATAGTTCATTGTCAACTTTTAATACAGGGAAAAGTATAGATATGCAGTACATATACAGGTAGCCACTAGATATGACCCGAATATCACCCAACAGTATCAACTCAAAACAGTACAGAACATGAAACGGAAGGGGCTTGACCTCTCCTGTTTATATGAGTGAGTGATAAAGGATGCTTTTTAATTTGAATAACTTCTGTCTAAGATCTCATCTCAACCTCCCCTCTGGCAGGTTAAAGCCATTCCCCCTTGTCCTGTCCCTACAGGCCTTGTCTCAAGCCCCTCTCCAGCTTTCTTGTAACCCCTTTTGTCGCTGGAGCTGCTCTCAGGTCCCCCCTTAAGAAGCCTTCTCTTCTCCAGGCTGAACCAGCCCAGCTCTCTCAGCCTGTCTCCAGAGCAGAGCTGCTTCAGCCCTCACAGCATCTCCATGGCCTCCTCTGGATTCGCTTAAACAGCTCCACGTCCCTCTTGTGTTGTTGCACCTCAAACTACGAAGTCGGAGAACGTAAAGTTTTTGCCAGAACTTTAATTCCTGCCTGACTTCTAACAGTTTATCTGTTCATCTTTCTGCAATTCTAGGATATACCTGAACTTGCCTCTTACTTTCCTCCTCACAGTAGGTAATTAGATTTGATGTGTCTCCCTGGCTGAGATTGATAGCAGAACTGTGGGATACTGTGACAGGATCAACTTGCAGGTAGAAGCAAGGGAGGAGCAGGCTGGCAACCTGACTGCCTGTGCAATACCATATGGCCTGGGAAGGTAGGAAGGAAAACCCTTGAAGCTGGCTCCAAACTGTTTTCTTCCTTGGCACAAAGCAGGAAGAGAAATCTGTGCTGGACAAAGCACAAGAGCAGACATCTGGGAGAGGAGCCTCACCATCTGAAGAGCACAACAACAAAGTCCTTGGTGATCACCAAGGTATTTTACAACAATAATTACTTTGAACTGTGAACCATGCTTCACAACAGTTGTGAGGGAGTGAGGAATGAAACAGATTTTGTAGCTATAAAAGAAATGTTTTCTGTCATGCTTGTACAGGTTGTCAATGCAGAATTTGGTGCCATTGTATTAGAGAGCATATGGAACCAAGTGTTACAGGTATTTTCTTCTATCAGTATGTGCCTTTAGCTTTCCAAAACACCAGAAGAAGAAAAACAGAACCAATCTGTTTTATCTTTATCTTTATGGAATAGTCCCCTCAACTTCAATTATTCATGAGTGAGGCAAGTACCCTACATTCCTGGCAAAAAAAAAAAGAAGAATTGAAAGTACTCAGGATTATTCCTTCTGACATCGGTGTATTTGCAGAAAAACTTCACGTTTCTCACCTAATCTGAGCAAAGTCTTAGGATGCCAGTCAGATAATAAGGGAAATTTGTCCTGGCTTTGAAGCTGAATTTCTCTTCATCTGTGTTCATTCCACTTTTAATTTGGTTTGCTTGCAGATGGAGCATGTTCAGGAAGGCGAAGTGTTGATTAACAGCCAACACTTATTTAATAATGGAACAAAATTAGTTTTGCAGTGAAGGAGAATTCACTTCAGGAAGAAACGGGAGTAACTTGTGAAGATTACATCAACCAAACAGGAAATGGAAACAGTCCCATGTGCTTTAAGGTACTTTTGATTGCAATGCCAAGGGTGTAAATTGCCGATCTGCTTTTGCTGGCCTGAGCTGTTGTTGGTTTCCCCTTCCTCTAACTGCTCCTAAGTGTCCACTCCTGCCTGGACATTCCCTTTCCACCTGGATCAAGCCCCTGAGATGCCTTACTGTGCCTTCAGGCCAAACATGGCTGGGGGAGAATTGCTAGCAGCTGCATATGGTGTGCTTAGTCATTACTGCCACCAAGAACCACTGTCTGAGAGAGCTGGACAATTACTTGCAATGTGTATGTGTTTACAAACAATTTCTAGGCAGATTTTGTCTGCACAAAGCATTTGTCAAACAATTTTGAGCAGGAAATAAATTCAAGTAGATGCTTTTTTGAGAAAGGAAAGTATAGGCACAGGTTTGTGTATTGTCTAATATGACTAATCCTGCTGCTGTAAGATTAAATAAATGCAGCGTAACTATGAGATGTAGCAGGATGGGGTTTTTTTGTTTCTTCTGATGATGGATTATGTCAGTTAAACATTTTAGGAAACAGAAGTAGTTTCTCTATAGGAACTTACCAGCAGTGCTCACAGCTAAACCGCAGATAGTTGATGTTTGAATGTGTACTGATGCCAGCCTTGAATGAATTACTTCTAAAAGCAGCACCACGTAAATGTGTCTGAAGAAAATAAGAATGGAGACAAGAAGAATGACCTTTCTTGTTGCTGTAATTTCCAAATGTTTGGCAGACTCTCCTCTGACCACTATATTTCATTTCCATGCACCCCTGTACTTCCCAGTTCTGGCTGGGAGCAGTAGCAGAAGTAATAAAACACCACAAGAAAAGCTATTATTGTGATATTTCCGGTGCTACTGGATGCAGCACCAACAGGAAATCTCATGAGAAAGACTGTTCCTTCCCAGTTTCCAGGCCCACTTTGGAAACCCAAATAACTTAGCTGAAATAAACAGCAAATAAGCCTCAGCCAACTTGGGTGAATTAAACTCCTTCTCCCAGCATCTCTGATCAGTCCTCCTTACTCCCAAGGTGCACAATCCATGGTCATCACAGAGAAGACACAGAGAATCCTTCATGGTCAGCTCAAAATAGTCTGAACATGCCCTGTGTTTCCATCCAGTTATCAAACATGAAACTGGGAGACATGCAGCCCTCTCTCCTAAAATGCACCCACCTTACTCAAGAGCCCACTGTGCTTCAGGACTGCAGCCTCGCTTTCCTCCACACGTAAGTGTCTGCTGGTGATGATTTGCAGCAAGGAGGCAGCCCCCTTCTCACTTCGGCCTGCATGTATGTGCTCCAGGAGGATTCCCAAAGGGCTGAGATGGTGGAAAGGGAAAAGAGCTCAGAAAAAAAGGGGAAAACCACCAATCTCAGAGCTGATGCAGGAGCAGCCCACAGAAACCATCACAGCATAAACAATAAAACCCCACTAGTCTCAGGGGCATTCCTATGGTTCTCGTCTTTCCTTTCCTGCTATTCCTCCCATCCCTTGTTGCTTTTGTGTGTTATGTACTGTAAGCAGAATGGGGAAGGAGCTGTGCCTGAAATGTTAGATTTCGGGTGATAATTCAGACAGTTTGGCCACATGCTTGGGATTTTTAATACCATTGCTAAGTTTGGGAATTACCATCTACAGATCTGTCCTCAGTCCACAGAAAGGGGACCTTTCCTTTGACTTCTCAGGGTAGCGAATCAGGTCCAGAATGATCTGTAGATCTTAGGACTTCCCTGAAATGTTTTGCAGAAGCTCTGCTTGCTGATGGACACACATGCTGTCAAAGATGATGACTCAGATGTAAACCCTTCCTGAAGCGTCACTCTCAAGAACAAATGCTTTCCTGCTTGGTAACTGATACAATATTTCTGGCTCTCCAGCTACAATACCAGATTGCATTTGCAGTGTCATTTTGGCAGTCAAAAAACCTTGTCATAGTCATCTGCTTCAACACCAAGCGTCTAGTCCAACTCCTTGTTTTCCTCACATGCAGCCAAGATGAAGGTTTCTGGTGATGTTTGATACTCCAAACATTTGGAGCTGGAATGTAACCACTTAAACCTGCTGGGTTTGTCACTTTTGGATTTTCTACGTAAGGGTCTGTTAGTATAAACGGGCCTGTTTATAATATTCATCAGACAGTGGAAGAAATTCCTCTGATGTCTGTATAATGCAGTGAGCAGACTCCTTGATTATTAACATACTGATTATGTACTCTTATTTCAGATGTTAGCTCAGTGCTGGGGAAAGAGAGCTTGGGGAATAAAAAACGAAAGACGCATGACATGCTTGGGATTTGGTCTGTGAAACTGGAAAACATATTTACACGGTTAGATCGTGTTTTTGTGTCATTCTTTCCTTTTATGTCATTTTTGGAGAAGCCACTGAATTTTCAGTTCTTACCCAAATCAAGCCACACCTCAGAGCACTGGAGTAATCGTTGTAGGAGAGGGAATGGGAGCAACATGTCCCCATCCTTTCTTAATCCTTTCCTTGATCTACTCATTAGCGTTGGCACAGCGACTGCCTGATGCATCTCATCCCTCCCGCAGCACTTCCTCAAGCTCGGCATTTACAGGCAGGCTTAACTTCCAGCTCAGGGGCTGGGACGCTCAAACGTTCCTCCAGTGTGCTTTCCCAGCCCCTGCTCCTGATTGCGGTTGCCAGATACAGCAACCTCTCCCACCGCATGCAGCTAAAGCAGATCTTGGTTGCCAGCCCTCACTAAAAGCTGCAGAGTAAGGAATCCTTCATTGTCTGATGGTGCAAGAAAATAGTCTTTTGCCTATCAGCCACAGCACTCAACATGCTTCATATTCTCTGGTCAGCAATTACCTTAGGGGGGTATCAGTTCCTGCATCCTGTCATCAGTTACTTGCCCATTTACAATACTTCCATGTATTAATAAGGCCTTTTTGATGCCTTAGTCATAGAAAATACAGCAGATACTTTTTGCATTACTCAGTGGTTTATTCCCTTGGGTATTAGATCTTCTTTTAATTTACTGTTTGTTATTTCTGTGAAAGAACTTTCACTTCTGGATAGTTTCAGAGCCCACCCTGGATGTCCCCTGGATGGGCTGAAGTACATTAGGTGTGACATTAACTAGCATTAATATGGAAATCTAGAATCCCGACAGAACTTGTGCTGTTGCCCAACAATGAGTCATTGTCCTTTTTCCCTTTTTAGCCAGCAGCAGATTCAGAAGCTGTGAGACAGTTTCCTGCAGATAAGAGATAAATCGAAGGGAAACCTGGCAAAAAGATGATGGTCAAGCTGCAAGATATCATTTCCTCTAAAGCCCCTACATACTAATTAACCATTCCGAGCATATTTTCAACAGCATTTAGGGATTTCCTCATCAAAATAAACTTCCTCCCATGTTATCTTCATTTTTGACATCCGGTGGCACAGTCTAATATAAGAGTCAGGGTTAAAAATTCCTAATATTGGGTTGCATATGTGTGTATATATATGCACAAGCGCATTCGCACACACACTCACCCAGTTGAAGCTCTGCCAGTATTACTTTGGAATTTTAATGCCTGATCCAAAGTGCTCTGTAGTCAGCAAGAGATTTTCTGTTAATTTCAATAGTAGCAGGATTGAGCCTCTATCCTTCTGCATCCAGATTTTTTCATTTATGCCTTATGACTTGTTTATAACAAACTACAGATGGGCTTGAGTCATAAAGTTCGGAGTATTCGGCTTAGAGGTTTTGCTTTGGGCCCATCCCTTTAATGTACTGGTTATTCCAGACCTGCCTTTTAAAAGGAAAATGTTGTCAGAATGAAAGTGTATGTGCAATAAACAAACTTCTCATTTCCTTTCCCTTCAGTTTTTTTTCCTTTTTTGAAGCTGTGTCTTAACTGGACAATTAGTTTTTAGCACTGACATTGAATGCATACTTGTCATACCTGATTTGCAATCTTTTCTGTTTCAAGTGCTATCAATTATTTTCTAACTAGATGCTCCTGTGGGATCAGCTGTCACTAAGAGCAAATTTGAACACAATGGGTTGCTTCCTATTTCCAAAAGAATCTGAAGATTGTCAAAGCTTGACAGGCAGCTCCAGTTTGAAGATGAAACAGATAAGTTAGGTTTCCCTGTTAGGCGCTTTTGAACACAAGTGGATAAAGGAAGTATTGTTTCTAAAGAGGGCATGCCATTTATAGTACAAATTCAGCCTTAATACGAATGAACTGCAGTTGCTTTAAACACACAGTCAAATACATTTGCACTGCAGAGAGGCAATAAAATACTTAGGAGTCTTTGCAAATATTTCTGCAGACCCTGCACTTCCACATTTGGCACTTTCCCCCCCCTTTTTTAAAATGAGAGACTAAGTAAAGTATTAAAAAAGTCAATAGATGGTATAATGTAACTGCTGGGTAGATCAAATAAATGAGGTGTTGATTTTATAACCGAATTCAGAACAGTCAGCTAGAAGTTAAAATGATGTAGCTTTGTTTTTGAAGATGCTTTATATACTGTATGCCTTGGTAATTATTTGTGTATACTGCACATGAGGATGGAGTGCAGATCATTTTAGGCATATCATAAGTAAGAAGCGGTGCGACTTTTAGGTCTAAGGTGTCAATAGCTTTATTTTGTGGAGTGCCACTTTTGTTTCAGGGTGGAAAGTTGCCACTGAAGCATGCCTTTGTCCAAAGATATGTGAGAGTATCATTGAATGTGCACTTTTTTAAAAGGTTTTTAAAAGGATTATTCTGGGAGATGACACTAGATTAATAGTCCCAAGGTCTGGAGTATTCCACTTGTCCACACTAGATGAATGGTCCCAAAGTCTGGAGTGTTCCAGTTGTCCACAGAAGAGACTCACTGTGTACGGTGGAAACAATCTTTCCTTACTTCCAGTCCTTTTCTGTTTGCAGAGTCAGTCTTGGCCATTTGGTTGGTGGTGGATGTGGAAACAAAGATACCATCCAGTGCAGGATGTTTGGCTGGGTCTGTTGTGTGCCTTCACCCACTACAAAGACCTTAAAGAAGTTTTCCTTTGCAACACAAGGCAAAACCCTTAATTATTCAGGTAAGTGATCAAACACCCAATGACTTCAAGAATTAGTTACATGCTAATACATCTGCTTTTGGTGCGTCTTGCTGAATGAAAGAGTTGATATGGTGCATAGGAGGTCCTTGGTGTTCAGGTGCATGTGTAGAAACTGGCTGAAAGAGTACTTTTCCTCCCTCTAAAATATGAAACAATCATAAGAGGAAATAAGCAAGGAGGATGTGACCCCTTGGGTTTGCCATTGTTGTCAATGTGAGATTTTAAGCTTTAATAGTTTGAAAATTTTCAGTGAAGACCAGCATCAGGGAAGATAAAACTTCATTCAGAATCATTACAGTTGGGAAAACACCAACCAATGGTAAATATCCTTAGACAAGAGAAGTATTGTACAGCCTGAGTGTAGCTGCCCCGTGTTGATGGATTGTCCCCAGAGCGGATCAAAAGGAGGAATTTTGGCCACAAGGGCAATTCATGCCATCTACCAATGGAGAGAAGCAATGTTACTTCCACTTGCAAAATCATAGGGCTCCATTGCCACACTTTCACAATCACCAAATTAGAATCAGGTGTTAATTAGCACTTGTGTTTGGCAAGCTCGATTTATTAAGAACATTTGCTTTGGTCAGACTTCTGATTATTTTGGCTCTGAAACCTGGTTTACATTGATTTAATCATTAGAATACCCTCTTCTAAGGCTTTCAAATGATGCAATTAAGTGCAAATACCACATCTCCTGCATAGCAACAATTATGACAAATCCAGTAGACAGCAGTAAGTGCAATTTTTTACCATTTAACAGGGTATAACTCTGTAGGAGAGCATGTGTTGAATATTAAAATAATGTATTTTTTGCTTGCCCATTTCCATACTTGTACCTTGTAATCATTGCATATCTTTGTATTATGCTAGGTATCTTTTCTGAGTTTTTAAATGAAAAATACAGTGTTTATTGTATGGGGACATGACAGTCTATATCCAATTCACAACTTTTACAAAGAAATCACGATCTTCTGGTTGCATCCAGAGAATTATTATAGAGGCTGTAACAGAAATGTAATTGAAAACCATGTTGGCATCTGCAAGAATTACTCACCCATTCTGAAGACGTTGATTCCTAAATAAGATATTTAGATTATGTTCTTTTATAAGCTGTTCATCTACTTAACTGTGTATCTTCTACTTTACAACAGCTTTGTGGCAGCTCAAGGATTTCAGAGAACTTGTTTACGCAGTTTTGTCACCTGCATTATTGTGCCATCTGGAACAATTTGCTAACAATCTCAAACTACATATTTTATTTGACTTTTTCCATTTCTAATGATCAGGATGAGGGTACAACAGTAAATAAGCAATGATGCTTTATCTGCACTTAAAAAAGACTTTCTCCTGCTGGGTATGGTGCTGGGGAATAATTGAGTGTAGTCAAGTTTTTGCTCTGAGTTGGCTTGGACAGCCAATACAGCAGTGAAATTAATAATACTTTTACTTCTAAAACTAGGCTGGATCATACATTGTTCATAGTTACATTTCACTGACACTTTTGATTCAATCAGGAAGGGCTTTTGAAGTCTTTCTCACCTTGAGTAGTATCTTACTCTACAAGCATCACCAGGGCTTCTAACAGACTTACTGTTCTACCCGGGCTGGGGTGTCAGGATCCAGCACTCTGTACTTGTTTATAGTTTCATTCTCATATGACTGAAGAAAAACACCCTGACAAAGGAAGTAATCTCTCCAAAGAAGGCTAAACCTTTTTCTTCCTCTGCTCCTTGCATAGCTTTACAATGGTGATTTTTATCAGAGGAGTCATCTGCCAGGTTTTATGAATCTGTGCTCATATTGTGGATCCATTAGGGGTTTGTGCTTCTCTCCATGACAATGAAGTTGGAGGGAGTAACAAGGAGGCAGCTGCTTAGATCAAGTGACAGTGTCTGTCCACTCCTAAGCCTGTAGCCAGAATAAACAGTGTGTCCTTACAGTCAATCTAGGGAATGATGTTACAAAAATGGGATGTTTGCACTAATGACTTAGTCAAATACATCTGGAGCCTTTTTCCCCAAAGAAATGAAACTGATGTAATAACACAGTCTCCTCATTATGTAAATCAGAAGGCAGAAAGCTGAGGATGTTATTTAAAGAAAACTGAGGAAAGCTGAAGATTTGCTCAAGTAATTTCCCGGGTTTACCCCATATGAGATCTTGCAGATGGCAGGAAGGAAGAGAAAAAGCAGCAAGCCCGCCTAGCTTCCAATTCTCTTCTCACAATAAGATCTTATAGCACTGAAAACCTGGAGTTTTCTGCTCTTATTTCTGGTTAAGTGGCATCTGCATTCCTCATAGCCACAGCCTGCAGTGTGCATAATATTGGCTTAATCCACTAGCTTAAACACAGTTCAATGTAAAAGGTACAACAGCATTTTCACACATTTACAGACGCCCATATCAATACTGAGTATAGAGGCTCAAGTATTACTGTAGTAGAAGGCTGTGAGGTGTAGGTATGTTTTGCACCTTCGAATCCTAAAATCTTCATTTCATAGCAAGACATTAAAGACTACATGAAAATTTTCTCCCTGGCCGTGTGCAGATTCACTTGCGTAAAGAGAATGTTTGTGTACTGAAAGGCACCATCACCTGCAGATGCATGGTACTTCTTTTGTAAACCTTATTGCTAGGCTTGGCTGATGAGCCTGATCAACAGGGTCAGTGCTTCAACTTACACAGATCTTGATTCTTGAATGTTTGTGTGGATTGCAATGAAAGTGTCAGTCAAGGAGGGCATTGGGGCTTTCAGGTATACAGCAGGGGCTTTCAGATTGGCTATAACATAGACCAGGTTAGCAACCTTAATGAAATAAGGTTCTGCTGAAGGCAGCGAAGTCCTTCTTTCCATGGATGCAAAATATTTTCTCTGCATTGATGGGATCTGGGTTCAAGCAAGAACTTATTATTTCTGAAATATGGAATCCATTTGTTCTTGGAACATATATCCCTTTTATGCCCCTCATTCATGAGCTGGTTGCAAAGCTACAAATTTGCTATAAAATTCCTTTTAAGGCACAGTGCTGCTAGAAATTTGTAGAATAATAGGGATCCTTTCATCCTTTGTGTTTAAACATGCAATTTGCTTTAACAGGATCTGATCAACCATTAAACCCCAATCTGTGTTTTATGTGTTTAACAAAAAACATACTTGCACAAGTAAAATAGACTGCATGCAAGACTACAATATACCTATTTATGTTCAAGATATAACGAGGTCTCACAGAGCTACTTTCATCCTGAGGGGTTTAACAGCTCTGTCCCAAAGCTATCAGTGGAATTTCAAGCCTTTTGGAAGGAAAGCTGCAGTGCAGCACACGGCTAGCACAATGTGTTTGTGGAGGCATTGGGTTGGCAGTCCCAAAGTGGGGGTTCAGCTCCTACAAAAGAGATGCTCCATGAAAGTACTTCAGTCAAAATGTATCTGGGATCATAGAATCACAGAATCACAGACTGTTTTGGGTTGGAAAGGGCCTTAAGATCATCTAGTTCCAACCCCTGACATGGGCAGGAACACCTCACACTAGACATGATCTACTCTGGTCATCGTCTATCCAAGAATGCCAGCATTCTGTGACAGGATCTGTTTTGTTAGATAATGCCCTGTGGAAGAGTCATTTCAAGGGGTCTCACTTTTTGCTGAAATGCTTATGAAGTATGAATCTTAACCGTGGGGGAAGTTTTAAAGTCCAGAAGGTTTTAAAGTCCAGGAGAGGATGCTAGGTTTTTAGAAACATTTGCAGACTAGGTTGGACGAGGCTTGGAGCAACCTGGTCTAGTGGAAGGTGTCCCTGCCCATGGCAGGGGGCTGGAACTGGATGAGCTTTAAGGTCCCTTCCAACCCAAACCATTCTAGGATTCTGTGAGTCTGTAAAGTTGAGTGTCTCTAATGTTACTAATGTAACACGAAGAATGAAAAAGTTCTTAGTGTTCAAGGTTTCTCTGAAAGACATGCAATAGAATTGAATATTGACTATTTCTTCAAAATTTATTGGTTAGCTAGAGAATTACAACGTTTGCCATTTTTTTCCATGAGGAGGAAAATGCAGTTTTTCGTAGGGTCCTGTTTGCTTACTCAAGCAGCCATTAAGCAAGAAGGGAGAATATTTTGCCTTGTGGTTAAAGGCCTTTTCACAAATCAACTCAACTAACCAGTCTGTACATATGGATTGGAGGCCCTATGGTTTCGATTGTCAGATCCTATGAAGTTATTTGCAGAGTACCAGGAGGACATCATA
This sequence comes from Nestor notabilis, assembly GCF_000696875.1. Lineage (NCBI taxonomy): Eukaryota > Metazoa > Chordata > Aves > Psittaciformes > Psittacidae > Nestor > Nestor notabilis. The sequence goes on from NW_009910580.1 coordinate 13,924, forward strand.
AACATAAGCATTAGTGGAAAAACCAAGAAATGAATTGCAAGAGATACTTCAAAGACATTTTCAGACTTGGAACTAAGAACTGATAACTTATTTGATATCTTGGCCTTTGTATTTCTCTAGGAATTTTGTTTTCCTTGCTGTCATTCATATCTTGAAGATTCTTCTACCGCAATGTATTTGTCATATCAAGCTGAAGGTAAAAATTTAAAAGACTTAATCAAAACTAAAAGCCACATTTTGATAACATTTCCATCCTTTTAAGTAGTGGATGTTATTTGCTAAAGGTTTCATGCGTTCTTACAAGGAAAAGTGGGGTTTAGTTTTTTTTTTTTCTTCGAAATATTTGTGGCAGTGAACACACCAATCTTTTCTATCAGTTCAGTGGATACAGAATCATAGAATGACAGAATGGTTTGGGTTGGAAAGGACCTTAAGATCATCTAGTTCCAAACCTGCCATGGGCAGGACTGCAACTCACCGGCGATTGCAGTTTTTAAGATAATAGTTAAAACCCCCATACTCTTGGGTTTTTACACATATATCTATTTGATGCTAAGGATTACATCTGTGTAACCAGTTTTAAAAGAATATTTTACCATGGTTATCATGAAAAATAGCACATAACACACTTGGCTTGTTCTTTTTCAAATCCCAAATCTTTTAGCTGACCAAATGACCCCAAGACCTCTAAAATATTCTGTGGTCTTTCTAATTGAGGGCACTGATGTCTGCTGGAAAACAGATGTGATCAACTGCTGTCGTCTGTGAAGCTGAAAGAAAAAGTAGCATGATTTTGTCAGGAAAACTTTATCAGTAACTCTACCTCTTTCCAAGGCATAGATGTAATCCATAAATAAAGAAGTTGCCATTTGATGAGAAGGAGGAAATTCTATCTTAGTCAGTGACAAGGAAAGTGAAATGTGGTCACCCAGAATTCCTGCAATTCAAAGCCAACTCATGCCCACTTTAATTATGGTGATGTATGTTCCTGTTCGACTCTATAGGGCTGCTTGTACGACTGAAGGATCTCAATTGCAAGGGTCACATTTGCTTCACTTTTTTCATCTCTGGTTTAAAGTTAGAAATACTGCAGAAAGGACAAGGACCCTTTGAGAGAGCCATCTGTTCTTCTGACTACCTCCCCCAGGAACGATTAGCACAAACCCCGGGTGGTCAGTTTGGATATGTCACCGATAGTCAGGAGAATAAAACTTCTTAATACCAATGTAGCATTAAGATTCAGGCATTATTTATTACGGTCACAGGTAGACCCCCAGGCAGCAGCTGAGTGGCAGGGGGAGTAGGCTGGCCTCATACTGTCCTAAGAAGCTGTGGGACAAAGCAAAGCCAAAGCACAAAGTGGTTTTGGATTCAACTGTATTAGTGTTAAGACTGGATGGCAGAAACCTCCACATACCCTCAAGGAAACCAGAGACACCAGACAGATCAGTCAAGGAGGTCACTGTAACAATCGTTACATTTTCACATCATTTTAGCTTTAATTTCACCACAGGTTTTTCAATCCCAGTGGAATATTAGAAAGCAAAAATTTCACATAGCAGGGGAAGGTGATATCATGAACACAGATCTACAAAGGCCTGGGAAGTAGATTCGTGGTTGATTAACTTGCCAGTGGCCTCTGCAGTATTGGTGAGGATGGAGACTGCACATGCTAATTAGTTTGATTAGTGGAGGATTTGGTACTGTCAAGAAGTTTAAAGAGTTTTGGTTTTGTTCTAAGCTCTTTAGACTCTGGGTGGATTGAGATAGTCTGAGGCTTTGGCAATCAGTGATAGGTTTGCACTTGGGCCTCACCTCGTCTTTATCTGTAAATGGTGAAGTTATACACATTAAATCTACCTTCTGTGTTGACTCCTCTTTGGAAAACAGTGTGTTTTAACCAATTGCTCTTTATCTTTGGGCAGGGTGAGGTGTGACTTGGATTGCTCAGCCCCACATCAGTGAGAGGGAGGCCATGCTGGTGACTTCTGCTGACACTGGGAACCACCATGCTGCATCTGTTCCAGGCAACATTTCAGCCCATTAAGAGGACTGTCCCATCTTGAAACCCCAGATATCCATAAAACTGTTAAGGTGGGTAACATCTTCAGGCATTATTTACCTGTGAGGCTTAAGGCATGTCTTGCTTTTATGTGAAAATTGGACTCCTCATGCCAGCATCTGGCTTTGGGAGCTGTAATAATAATCAGGGACTTATAATACATGTGCTTTGATCTTGTTACTTTTTAATACGAAGGTTTTGCAGATATCTATTAAACAGATATACAATGTTTCACTACAGATTTATAATTACTTTTATTCCCAGTAATAATGTCAATAATCAAATTGAAATCAAAGACCAGTAAGAATTTTACTTTAGATTATCATTCTTGGCCATCTCCAAGCTCATTCAGAAGAAATTAAAAATTATTATCATAAATCAATGAACTAATACTGTATCTTTTCAGAGGACACAGGCTCTTAGTTTCCATGCAAACTGCTCTGCAGCCAGCTGCTTCTGCAGCTGACATTTGCTTATTGAGCCAAATCCATATCTCAGGGCAGACCAGAGGGAATGTGTCTATTCTGGTTCCTGAGGAAAAAAAAGGAGACAAGGGCTATTTCTAGTGGCTTTGCAGGTCTGGTGTGGGTGGCTGAGAACTTTGAATCAAAGTCCTCCCTTTCAAAACTGAACCCAATGATTGGAATTTTGAACAAGGCTCACAGACTTAAACCCATAAAGGAGGAAATTGAGATAGTTTGTGATGAAACAAGCAACTTCTCTGCCTCTTGGAATGAGAATATTATCTTCAAGAAATGGGAAAAGCAATAAATAAGAAACTAACTCAGTAGAATGAGAATGAATCTATATATTAGAGGGCACTAGGAAAAATGTCCTGGCTTGTTTTCTTCAAAACATTTTGATAGACTTCTGATAAGCTAGGAAACACAAATAAAAAAGCTGTCAGCATAGGCCAGCAAACAAGCAATAAATGCTGGCAGATGTATGGAATGCTCACTCTCTTATTTTTCTTTACAAAGTTATACAATAAAATATCCAGCCAGAGTATGTGACTATGATACGGTGGAGGAGGGAATGAGAGAAGGTGTGGAAGAAGGTTAAAGACTTTTGAACCTGGATGCTTAATTCTAGGTCTCTAAATCGATATTTCTTATACAATTATTTTGAGAGGTGCTTCTCATCTCAGAACTCCTACCCCCTCCCCCCAAATCATTTAAGGTTGAATCGTCTTAAGATGATGTGATCCAATGTTCTTTATTCAGTAAAGGGAAGCACCTATAAACTATTTCTTTTTTGTATGGCTTTATTTTTGGATCCTTGTTTCTGCTAAATAAGATCTGAAATGCTTTTTCATGAACATCAGATGATGCAGGATTAGAGGGTATTCTGTGTTTTCTAAAAGGCAGTCAAACAATAAACAGTGATACATCTTCTTAATGCTAAAAATGAAAGCATATCAAAAACATATCCAGTCTGCAAAGGAAGAGGGAGAAACTGGTAGATACTTCATTTTCTATCAAACACTAGCCATTGATAAATTGCTGAACAATGGAAACTGCATGCAGTGGTAGCACCTGGACTTCAAGTGAACCATAACATTCCATAAACTCGTAGAGCTAGGCATAAAGTGCTACTATTGGAAGTCTGCATCGCCGAGTATCTGCTCACTTAAACCCCAGGGTAGAGGAGAAATTTTCATGGAGCTTATAGTGATTTATAATGGGAAGCATAGGCTTTTTCATAGACATTGTTCTCAGTGACAGTGTAAAGAAAGAGAGCACTAAATCTCTTCTCATCATAACTAATGATTAAGTCAGCAGCTTTTTGGCGAATACAGAATGCCCTTCTACAAAAAACAAAGTATTCTATTGTGATGTATTACATTTAAAAAACCCTATAAGTATCCCATAAGGCTATTGCAATATTTTTAACTAGATCTTCCCTCTTTGTCACCATATTGAAATAAATGGAATGTGTCAGACTGAGTAATGCTCTTTCAATAAGTTTTTAGGAGCTCACTTAGAAGTTTGGCAAAATATAAAGAAACAAGGAAAACTTTCTCAGGATCCTCTATGGCCTGAATGAAAGATCAGTCCATTAAGGAGAAAAGCTTATGCTGATGCTGACACTAATAAATGGGACAGGGAAAGATATTTCTGCCTAGTTTGGGCTACCTTGGTCCAAGTCTGCTGCTTCAAGTTGCCCTGTGAAATAAATCAGTGAGCTGAAGATGATTCATTGCATTACAAAGTTCCCATCAATATAATGGGGAAATCAGTTTTGTGTGAGTGTTCAAATGTGAACCCACCCTCAGCTATAAGGAGCGAAAAGGACAGCAGCTGCTGAAAAATGATCTTCCCTGCATCCGCTGTTCAGTCCTGGATTTGAACTGTGGTACTAGGAATGCCTCTTCCTTCAGAGCACATTACTGTTATTCAGTCTGGATGCTGAACTTGCTTTAGTATCATACATTATTTGGAAGAAAACACCGGGATTTTGTTAGGCTGTTCCTTCTGCAGTGCTTTGATTTCAGATGCAACCTCAGCCCTGTTGAAGTCAGCCATCACCAGGGGCAGGCTTTTACTCTCTCTTTTGACCCTTGAGGCAAATTTTTAGAAGGTGGACCTTCAGAGTTAGACCTTGCTTGGATTTTAAGGTTCTCTTACAGGGAGTATTAATACATTTTCTTTTAGAAATATGCTTCCTAAATATTTCCTAAAATATTTTACACATCAAAACACTTTAAAAAATACCTCCTCAGTGCTCCTTAGATGGAAAAATCTGCAGTAGAATGGCAATGGAAAAGAATTGTGTTTAATCATTATCCCTTGGTGGTGGTAAGACTTGAGGTCTCCACTGGTCTCCATCTTGCAAGTGCTGTATTTTAACACCATCCATCTTTCATTCTTTAGGAAATAAATAGGTTAAGGAGACTCCATTTTCAAGAGATTCTTCTTTTGTGACACTGATCTTACAGTGTGTTCTTATATTAGCTATTTGAAACATTTCTAAAATGTTTGGAAATCTTGCCTTGTAAGTCCTTTTTTGTATCTCTGTAACATAGTCTGAGTAGCACATCTGGAATCCTAGCCACAATTCACAAAAGTTATGGTTGGGTAAAGTGGACCCTCCTCAGACTTAAGAATGTTTCAGTTTACCTCCCCCTCCCATCCCCCTTTGCCTCACAAAGGTCCTAGTCAAGAGTGGGATAGAAGGAAATCCCATTAGAGCCTCATAGTGCTGCTTCTTTCCAGAGGGAGTCACTACAAAGTAATTTATTTCTCCAGTGTGCAACTGGAGGTACTCATTTGTCAAAGGCTTGTGCACATTGGTGCTGTGGCCTTCGTTATCCCAGGAATAAGGGACCCAAAAAGTCTAATCCTACTACGAGGCTAGCTTTGTTTGTTCCTTCCTTACTCCAACATCACATACAAGTCCACAGGACATGGAAGGCTATGCTTATAGCTGGAATTTGGGCAGTATGTGTAAGATATGAAAAGCCACAATTCTGCTGCTTTCCTGTATTAGCACCAGTAAGAGGCCATGGGCAGAGTACAGCTATCAGCTGCATTCTTTCATCTCCTGAGCTCTCATTTTCAGACATGCTTTTCTTTCACCCCTCCTCCCCACTGCTTTTCTTTATTGTAATGTCTTTCGCATCAAGGGAATTCACCTTCAAGTTCAGATCACACACACTTAGGAGATGCAGTGGAGAATCAGCCCTTTGTGAACGTGTGAAGGATGCTTTCCTTGACCTGTCAGAGAACATATTTTACTTGATGAGAAAGAATGCTGGCCCAAATTCCTCCCTACTGTAAGCAGGCTGCTAGAAGGGGACTTAGAGTAGGGATGAACATGGCCTACTCCAGCTGGCAGAAGCTCTCCTGAGCTTTTACTGCTCTGTTGAGTGATGGTAGATGTTTCTACCAAACAATGCAAATACAAAGTAATTTGTTTGTGAGGGCCTAATCCTGAAGCCCTTATTTGATGTTTACTAAAGTTAAATTCAGCATTTACTCAGCTAAACTCCAGTTGAGTTCACAAGGAGTTTGCCATGGTGAGACAAGAAGAGAACTGTGGGAGTGTGCTGCTTGTTTTTGGCCAAAACACAAAGATGCTTTACGTTAAAAACGCATACTGAAGAAAACAGAGGAACACACAATTACTGCCTATATGCATGTGACACTATATGTGTGCACACGAACACAATTGCACACTAATCTAATCAATAAATTCATTTCTGATTAGAACATAATTACACATCCCAGGAGGCTGGAACAGAAAAGTCCCATTAACCCCTCATGCCCTTTTCAGCTTTCCTCTGCCTTTCCATCTAACAGACCTCTGTGTCACTCCACTCATTAGCAGTTACTGTCTATGACATTGTTACATAAATAAGGATGTCGACCTGTCAGAATGGGTCACCCAATTCAAGGGTGATGATAAATATCTGTCCCTATGAATTAGGCTAAAGACACCAGAGTACAGGACAGCTACTGTTGATTATTGGATAGTTAATGTATAGAGGACAAAAGGTGCTGAGGCCTGGTCACTTTTTGGATCATTAATATGGATTTAGGCCTATTGTTAATAAAAAAAAGCAGCAACACACACACACAAAACTAGGTTAGCAAAAACATGCAGAACTTTGATTTGGGATAGGATGCATAGATGGTAGGGAGATTCACAGTGTGGAAGGTATGTCTTTTACATCAACTTGGTGGTGCTTTTCATAAGCAAACAAAATATCTGGGGGTCAGGCTGAAAACAGATTGTGCTCCCCCATGCTTGCAAATACAGTGGAAGTAAAAGGCACAGTGGATGCCTTTAACTAAGCAGAAATGACTCCAGGAAGGGGAATACGCAGAAAAGCAGTATTCAAGTCAGGATCAGCTCAAGAGCTGCTGCTGAGGCTCATCGCATGGTTTGCACTGAAAACCATCTGTTATTGCCAAGACTCTTAGGAAACCCTGCTTTATTTTCAAAACACCTTTTTTTACTTACATAGGGAAAGGATGGGAGAGTATCAGTAACCCCAGTGCATTCGTTTAGTGATTGCTATCTTTCCACATTAGTGACAGGTTTTTCCTTGCAGGTAGCATTTAAGTGTGATGCAACACATGGCTTTGATTTTAATAGCAGATGATGTAAAAATATCAAGGCAGTTTGTAGACAGAGGCTCTTGCCATTCTAAGATTGACCCTTTTCCACAAGATTCAGTGCTGTAACTTGCTGAAAATGTTAAGTGCTGGGCAGGAACATCCCTTAGGATTTCTTTATCTACAAGTCTAATCGCAGCAACCACAACTTTCCTGGAATTCAATGTTCCACAGGATTAGACTGTCATACCACTGTCACGAATTTATTACAATGATTTGCTCTGAATGGCAGATCCAGTCTGGGAGGGAGCTAAATGTCCTGTAAAGCAGTCAGTGTAAGTACAGCATGTCTTTGCAGAGTCAGGCCCCTCAGTTAGTTTTACTAACTATCGAATTATTATTAGTGAATTATATGATTCTATGATTATAACTTTGCCATTGAGCTGCAAGAGACGTGGCTACAGCATTTTCCTATGGCAGGGTTCTGCCAGGTGATGATACCAGCCCATGCACCAATGCAGTAGTGCAAGGAAGCTGTAATTCACCCCATATTTCCCTCTTTCTAATTTGCTCTACTCTCAGGGAGCAACTGTTGCAAGGAGTATCCCTGTTTTACTGGCACACCAACCTATGGAAAAGTTCTGCTAGTTTTTGTAGTCAGAAGTCTCAGTCTCACTGGTGGTGCCAACAAGCAAGTCAGCTCGAGTTTGCTGAAACAACACGCCAGTCCTGAATTGCTGATTTGAGTTGAGACAGTGAGTTCTGTCTTCCTGGAGAATATTGACAGCTTTATGCAGGTTCAGCTGATCAGACATAGTGATACCTACAGCTTCTGAATTTCTCTTGCTGGAATAAGACTTTGTTCCAGCCCTTTGGGAAAGTGTATTTGTGTTGAATCAATGTTGGCATAAAGGAAATCTGAGCAAATGTAGTTGTCCTTTGAGCTCAATGGAGTCTTCCTTCTTATTTGGCAAAGAAATAGCTCACTAAAAGGTGTGAGGGAGGGAAGGAGCAGGAAGAAAGAAGCCAGAATATTGTCCCATAACAGGAAAATTAAAAAACATAGAATCATAGAATAGTTAGGGTTGGAAAGGACCTTAAGATCCATGGAAGAAAGGTACAATTTGCTCACTGGGTACAGCACCTCCTTGCATCTTCAGGTTCCAGCTTTTGACTGTGGAGCTGTCATGTCCCTGTCCCAGAGCCCTTTGGATTTCAGTGGTCGAGGAAATGGAAGTTTTCAAACCCTCTGTGGTGAGAGATAGTCTAATGTACTGCAGTCACACATACCATTTTATTTAACTGCACTGGATTCTACTACTTTGTGATTATTATTGGTAAGATTCATAGTCCTCCATTAAATCAGTTTTAAAAATTAATTTTCCAGAACAGATTTGTCTGTGTATGAACCTCCAGACGTGTTTCTGCTGGAATATACAACATTTTCTCTGCAGACTAAAGCCTTTGGGGTCTGAAAGTTGTAAAAACCAGAAAAAGTCAGCCTTTCTACCTTTCTGTATCATTATAACAATTAAAAATATGAAGATGTTTTGATCTGAGATTTCCCCAGTGTATTTTCTAATATGTGTTGGAGATGATGATATAGGAAAGACAAGGTTATTGCATATTTGGAAGTGCACAATGTAGTAAGGTTGCTGTTTCTTAAAGGCACAGTGTTCTGACTGATACCATCAGATATTCTCAAATACCAACACCTATTTCATTATAATAACAGATTTGATAGTCTATGGGAAATATGTAAAAGCCATAATTTAGAAAAATATGGTTATTCCCTAAGTATTTCACAGGACCAGCATGGCTTTATTAGCTTGATGCCTATCAGAAACCAGGGGCAACCACGTCAAAATACAAGTTAAAAAATGAAACTATACTTCTTTCCTTTTTAAGGTTGATTGTAAAAAGCCCTTGTGCATACACACATGCTACATTTATAAAAATAACTCCTAACACCCTCTAAAAAAGTCTAATCATAATATCTCAAATATGTGGCCAATATAGATGGGATTATTTTGCAGCAGTGGGTTAAGCATATTCCTGGCAAAGAACTCCAGGACACACTGATATAAATCCACAGAAATAGTGCTTGCTAATGCAGTAAATGACAGCTGCTGTAACTGCTGAACGAAAAAGGAGCTCTGTCCAAGAATGAGTATTTCCCATTACATTGCAGAAGCGCATGCTTTGCACATGGGAGTTTGGGTCATAACTCAGTCAGCTGTATGTAGTATCTCCCTGTTTAGTGCATGGTAACATTTAGATGCATTAATTAAAGGCCTGAAGTTCACTGTGTGCATAGTCGGTGTGAGAATTCCAGCAAGCAGTCTGTGGTATCCGGGTCCTTTGTACAGCTGTGGGGCAGGGGCAGCCACTGGCCATGCCTGGCTCACCCCAGCCTGCAGGAGGCAGGAGCACTCTTGCCCTAAGCTGCCAGGGCAAGGAATCCATTTGGCTTCTTATTGCAGCCCCCTAACAATCTGCCCGTTTGTGCCGGTGGTTTTTGTGCTGTGTCTACCTTTCCAACAGGAACTGGGCTGAGATCACTGGCTTATTCCAGTCTAGCCACTGAAAGGCTGCCTGTTTATTAAAACCATACTCTGTGTGAAATGCATCTTTGTCTATGAAATGGCATGGCCATTACATAAGGAGTTTGTGATTTACAGTTGTCAGATAGTGTGTTTGCAGTAGGCAAAGCAGTAGGCCTTGAGGCATCAGGATTTGTTAGCCCAAGACTATCCATCTCCAGGTACTTTCATGCTTGCTTGCTTTGTTGAAACACAGTAATTGATAGGACTTCTTGAAGAGTAAAAGGCACTATTTCTACTGCTGTGCAAACCCAAACCAGCAGCTACAGCATAAAAAGCATCAGAAGCCTCTGAAGCACCTGTCAGAGTGATGTGGAAATCTACCTGGGTTACCTCTAGAGTTCAGGTGTTGATAGCAGCCTAAATGTCGTAACATGGAGCACCATGGACATAAATCTTCCCAACTGAGGAGCACTTGAGACTGTGGTTCCACAGACATTTCTCTCTGTGGCAGTTTTTGGCTCCATCAGGTCATGCTGCCACTGCCACGGGCTGTTTGAGACAGTCCCTACACTGCCCTCTTTGTCCTGCATGGAGGGGTGGCAGGAGCATGGGAGCAGGCAGCAGTGAGGCAGGGTGGGCATCCTTGGCCTGGAGAAATGTGCGCGTAACCACAACCCGAAGGGCAGGATGAATAAGCTTATGTGGAAGCCTGTGACTAAGTCATTCTGGAAAAGAGGCTTTAGGATCTTTTGGAAAGGTTACCCATCGCTAGTAGGGACTAGATGTCTTAAAGAAAAGGCAAGAGGTCATTTAGTTTATTCCTTTACATGTGTACTGTCATGTATAAAAGAAATCAGCAGCACAGCTGCTGTTAGCTGGAAGAAGTGAACTTCCTCAGCAAGTAATTGATAGCCATAAAGATTCCTCTGCCCTCTCTAAAGGGGTTCCTGGTGTTCATCTAATCAGTGCCAAGTACAGTAGCTGTTGATCTGTGCCAAGAACCTCTCTCTTCTATTAGCAGGGTTAAGCCTATTCATTGGATGCTAAAGTAACATTTCATAAGTGTTGAAGCTGAAGCAAAACATGAAAAAGTGAGTGTCTGTTAGAGGGAGTGAGGAAAGAGGTTCATTGTGTTTGTTGCATTGTGTTTGTTGTATCAGCTTATCAGAATATTCTGGTGGTGAAACCTTCCTTGCTCATTCGATTGATCTAGTGGAAGGTGTCCCTGCCTGTGGCAGGGAGTTGGAACTGGATGAGCTTTAAGGTCCCTTCCAAACCAAACCAGCCTGTGACTGTATGATTCTCGGACTATGTGTTGTCAAAGGGTGTGTGCGATGTATGAGAGCAGTGAACAAAGATAAATTCTTGTGAGTAAATTATCCACAATTAATTACTCAACAGCTCCATACCAGTGAAGTTACAAATATTAGTAGACATTGGCATGCATGTTACCAGTGTGATACAGCTGATGTTGTTAAAGTGTGATGCAGTAAATTCATCACAGAATCCTAGACTGGTTTGGGTTGGAAGGGGCCTTAAAGCTCACCCAGTTCCAACCCCCTACCACGGGCAGGGACACCTTCCACTCGAGCAGGTTGCTCCAAGCCCCGTCCAACCT
>NW_009910580.1:25240-27158 GCF_000696875.1 Nestor notabilis
GTCCACCGTGGCTTTGACCCCTGCCGGGGCGGGGGCAGCCACAGCTTCTCTGGGCACCCTGTGCCAGCACCTCAGCACCCTCACAGGGAAGAACTTCTGCCTAATGTCTCATCTCAGTCTCCCTTCTGGCAGGTTAAAGCCATTCCCCTTGTCCTGTCCCTACAGGCCCTTGTCCAAAGCCCTTCTCCAGGTTTCTTGTAGCCCCTTTAGGCACTGGAAGCTGCTCTAAGGTCTCCCCGGAGCCTTCTCTTTTCCAGGCTTAACAATGCCTCCAGCCAAGCGGGCCCCATGCTGTAAGCTTATCAGCTGTCATGTGCTAACTCAATGCTGCATGAAGAGCCTTTATAGCTTGAGTTGGGGGCACTGTTGGTAAGTGGCATGCTTGCATCTGAATCTGGCTTAAGCTCAATATTAGTGGACACTATAGGTGCCTACTCCAGTAGCAGTCTTGCTATCAACCTCTTCTGCTGCTGTGGCCATTTTCCACCATTTTTGCAAAAGTACATATGATAATATAGTTAATGACTACATTTCTGGTGGAAGCAAACAAGTGCTGCAGGGTGGATCTCACATCTAACTGTGTAGGGCAGATGTGCAGTCAGGAAACAGAGGGGACATGGTGTTCCCCAGCATCAGGCAGTCCCTGTTTTTGGCTGGGTCTATGGGAAGTGTGATGTGAACGGGGTAAAGACCACATGAGAAGAAAAGGGAGCAGCAGGCATGTCCTGAAGCTCTGGTGAAGACAGGGCGAGGACAGAATGACTGATTCTTACTGTAGAAAATGCGTGTGATAGAAGCCAAGCACATCAGCAACTAGAAAATAAGCAAAGCCAGAATCTGAGAAATGACCCTTTTCCAGGCTATGGAGCCAAGTTCAGATTCTTTCAGGAACTGATTCCATTTACATCGATGAGAGAAGAAAATTCCTGCTCACACTGAAATATGTGATTTCCATTGGTTTATGCACTCCAACATATGGCCCATGTTCCCCTGACCCCACCAGGAACACAGTTGCACAGCTCCTGTCATAGCTGGCTTGCTGCGTTGGGTTGGTGGGATTTCCAGGTTTGGGATAGAAACTTTCTGCTCCATGACCCCACCTTTTTTCAGCCTTCTGGTACGTACAGAAGGACATCCCTTTCCAGCACGCATACCACACCATAAGTGAAATTCTCACCGATGTAACAAAGAGCAGATCAGCCCCTTAGCCCCTTAAAATCATAGAATGAGTTGGGAGGGACCTTCATAGGACTTGGGTTTCTCTGTGTTAGTTTTCATGGATACAGCATCCAGTGTTTGGCAGCAGGTAGGATATGCGGGCTTGCATTCATTACGTACATGGGCTTGTATCCTCTTGTATGAACTTGGTTAAACAGCAGCATTTTAGATTTAGCTTAACTGTTGAAACACACTGAACTCAACTCTTTCACAAGAGTGGTGTACAGCTCCATCCATTAACATCCCTCTGAACTACTGCAGGAATTCTTGAAACAAAAGACATTTTTAAAATTAGTGTAGCGTCATAACCCAGTTATCAAATAATAGCCTCATGAATTCAAACTTTATTAATGTTTGCTCCAATTTTGGTTTATTTCCTCTGTAGAGCCAGATATGTACACATACACACACACACATGCACAGATTTATATGAAGACAGACTAAGAGAGCTGGGCTTGTTCAGCCTGGAGAAGAGAAGGTGCCAAGGAGACCTTAGAGCAGCTTCCAGTGCCTAAAGGGGCTACAAGAAACCTGGAGAAAGGCTTTGGACAAGGGCCTTGGAGGGTCAAGACAAAGGGAAATGGCTTTAACCTGCCAGAGGGGAGACTGAGATGAGACATTAGGAAGAAGTTGTTCCCCGTGAGGGTGCTGAGGCGCTGGCACAGGGTGCCCAGAGAAGCTGTGACTGCCCCATCCCTGG
>NW_009910580.1:27189-47546 GCF_000696875.1 Nestor notabilis
CAGGGCCGGGTTGGTTGGGGCTTGGAGCAACCTGCTCGAGTGGAAGGTGTCCGTGCCCGTGGTAGGGGGTTGGAACTGGATGAGTTTTAAGGTCCCTTCCAACCCAAACCAGTCTAGGATTCTGAGATGATTCTCTGTGTGTGTGAATATACATATGCACAAGTGTGTGTGTTCCATATATATACACATGTATGTTTGCCTAGAATGTATATGAAATGTCAGCATGTCTGTGCAATGTTCTCTGAGCTGTTCTGGAGTTCATCAGTGATATGTCATTACTGACAGTTTATTTGTATTACAGAAGTGCCTACAGAACCTAACCAAAGCTAGTATCCTATTGTGTTGACCAGTCTTCAAATGGTCCCTACTTTGATGCACATGTTTTTGAAAGGAGGTGAAGAGAAAGAAAGATGTAAGAACTACAAAGCAGACTAGTGGTTTAGCTGGAAATAAGTTTTACTGTCCTGACTAGTACCTTCTGATTCTCCCTGGCTTCATGTATTGCAGTGTGATGAATCATGTTTCAGTGACAGAATTTGTCTGAATTAACATTATCACAGATTGCTCTGATGCTCAGCCCTGTGGGGCTCCATGCACTTGATGGCAGCCTTCAGAAACTCCTGCTCTCCTGGATTTCAGAGTCCTCACCCTGAATTTAGTCTGCTCATGCTGTGATTAGATTAGTCTATGACCACGCATTGCCCTCAGCCCTCAGTCCAAGGTCCCTCTGAAGTTCCAAATATGCAAATTGCGTTTTATTCCCATTGTTCCTCATTTTCACATGCTTATTCCCATCCAGGTTCCAGAAGAAGCTTCAAGAGGAAGTGCCAGAATCTTATTAGGGCAAGATTGTTGTGCTTTTACTCCCTGAGGAGGTCTGGTGAGATTATAAAGACAGCAGCATTCTACTGCAGAAGGCTGAGAGGTGAAAGAAGCAGGTAAGATGGAAAAGTTAATAGGAAGAAGGAAAAGTGTAAAAGAGGTACAGTGCATGGGAACGTAAAGAGAAAGGAAATGACTGGTGAAGGAGAATGTGAGTCTGAGCTGGTTCAGTGTTACAGTGTCACTGTCTGCATTTGACACATCATTTAACAGTGACCTGCAAATTACTGTTTTTGTTGAGTTTATACTTTTCATCACTTCTTGCTGATTTACAGTGAAAGCTTGAAAGAGTTTCATGGCTTCATTTTTTTTTAATATACTTCTTGTTGTTCTGTATCTCAAGCTTTTTGTGTACATGAAATTCTTGCCAACAGATCTAAATTAGTTTAGAGTGATTTTGATACATTAAGATACAATCCTTCTCCTGCAGACACCCAAAATGTCATCAGCACCTGGGGGACACACTTCAATTGGTGCAGTTATTTTCAATAGCTCTAGTTTCTGTCCATAACAAATACTCAAAGTGTCAAAGCTCTTCCTGGCAGGTGGGCTCCCAAAATGTTGGGAAGAGAGAGATGAGGGAAGGGGGAGAGAGTGGAATTTTACAGGCAATACTTGCATGTGCTAAATAAAAAAGGCGGGGGGGGGAGGATTTATTTCCCTGCCTCAATTCCCTTTGCAGGTCACCTTTAAAGGAAAATATTTTTTTAATGCACATGTATTAAATGTGCTCATGTTCAGTTATGATTGTTGTTTAATGAATAGGATATTCATTACATTTAAGTACGTTGAGCTCAGAGAAACAGCTGGAAAAATATTTTAAGTGTTCATTATACACACGTGAAGAAACAAGTATGTATGTGTATGTGTTTGTGTGTGTGCACATATTTATTAAACACCACACAGCACATTATCTAGAAGGCCCTCACAAGGACATATATGCATAGAATCATAGAATCAACCAGGTTGGAAAAAACAGAAGTGAAAATAAATCCAAAGATCAAACAGAAACAGGCTAGAAGAGAAAATAGGAACAAACTGAGAGGAAGTTATGCTAAAATCTGGCTGTATGCCATACTAGTTATTCACATTTCCAGATTAAGAGAAACCAGTTTTGTTGTTTCTTCTTTTGCTCTTTCATTGAAACCAGATACACCCCAGCTCAAGGAGAGGTTTAAACATGTGCTTAACTTCAAGCATATAAGTAACCCTAGTCAAGTTGGTTTACTGAGCGTTCAGAAAAGCCACAATTAATAAAGACGTTGCTGTAGTTAAAAAGATCAACAAGTTCTAGATTAGTAGAGAGGGGAAAATAACTATTGCATTTATATATATTTAATTATGTAGGTGAAGAAGAGGAAGCTTGTAGCAATACGTATGAGTAAGAAGCTTAAAATTGAAGAAGAGTAAGGGAAACATGAGGACAACAGGCAGATCTATATTCACCAGGCTCAGTTTTTAATATATTAAGAAGAAAACCTGAACAATACTAATCTTTTTCACTAGCTGAAGATAGAAGAGCAATCAGGCAAAAGGGATGGAACTGGCTTTATTTCAGAAAAAAAATCATATTATATAATGAGTATAGGGATCATTAATGATTTCCTTTCCAATAACAACTTTAATAGAGTTCCAACAGCAGCTTATTAAACACAAACTACTGAAATCAGAGTTAAGATATTCATATTCAGTATATCTTTTTATAGAATTCCAGGCTGATTTCGGTTGGAAGGGACCTTAAAGCTCATCCAGTGCCAACCCCCTGCCACGGGCAGGGACACCTTCCACTAGACCAGGTTGCTCCAAGCCCCATCCAACCTGACCTTGAACACTGCCAGGGATGGGGCAGCCACAGCTTCTCTGGGCACCCTGTGCCAGGGCCTCACCACCCTCACAGGGTAGAACTTTTTCCTTATATCTAACCTGATCTTCCTCTGTTTAAGTTTAAACCCATCACCCCTTTTGTTTGTTTGTTTAAAATATTCATATATCTGTACCCAGGAATTCTAAAGCTCAGTGGTTTTCTGGAGTAGTAGTGCAATAGGTATCGACTAGGCATAAGCTTTCAGGAACACTAAGTGGCAAATGCCCTCTATGATTATATTACAACTAAGCTGTCAAATAGGGATCTAAAATGTGTGTTCTTTCTGCATTTCCCTTGAATAACATGATGAAAATTAAGGTGGGTTCTGTATTGCAAATTTGAAAGCAGAGAATAGATGTTCTGACAAACAGATATACCACAAAAACTAGTTGTTGCTGATGGCTCACGGAGAACTGGTTAGCAAATAGTATTTTTTTATATGTATACACCTTATTATTTTATTACCCCAGTGCCTTCTAATTTTTAAGTAACTGTCATTCTGGGAACAACATAGTGAGAGGAGGTTTGGTTACTTTTAGATCCTGATAGCAGGATTCTTACTGGAGGTAAGTAGCAAGACCTCCTTGAACCCCAGAGATCACCATTTGTAATGAGTAATCAAAAGGCTGTTGTGTCCAGAGGATGCTATGCTTGAGCTTATGTGGAATGTCAAAGCTGAGATTGATACTGGACTGGTCATATCAGTGGAGGCAGCTACCAAAGAAAACCATTTAATTGCTTTTTTATTGTTTTTCTCAACTGCACCATCACTTTTTCATGGTAACAATCATAATATGTAGATTACTGATATTCCTTCACTTGAAAACTTCAGTGAGGCCAAAGGTATTTACATCTGGTCAGACCTTCAGGGGCTAAAATATTTCTCCTTTGTGTTAAAAGGGAGATTGAGCCAAAAGCTGATGGTATCTTGCTTGGTCCTTCCCAAATCTGATAACCTAAACAAGGAATAGATGATGTTTCTCAACTCCTTGCTCACTTCCTTGAATGAAACAGTATTGATTTATAAGCTGCTGAAATATTTAAGTACCATAGGAAGACATCAGAAGAATGGGGATCAGACTGTGTAGATAGAGAGCTATAAAACGTGTTTGTTATTGGTTTAGTTGCATGAATTCAGGGTTCTCAATAGGCTGCTGTTTTCCTCTGAAGAAAAAAAGAGAAGCAAAACATTATTACAAGGAGATAACTTTAAAGTTGCAACAGCAGAGAAAATAAATTTTGGCATTAATTTAGTGGCATCTTCATTAATTCTGTGAATTTGGGTTCAAAAGAGAGAATGTTTAGAAAATTAGAGCTTTCCTTTTGTATCTGCATTGCCAGACTGGCTATAGGTTGTCAGATACATTCAGTGGCTCTTCAGAAAGCTGTCTGTGGATTTAGACAGCTCACAGCTCAGAATCTACTATCTGTCAGAAATTCATAGGAGTTAAAAAACCCACAAGTAAGCGAAGGATTTAGTAGAAGAATTACAGTTGGCTGCTTGAGCCTCTAATTGCTCGGTGTCCTTGGCAAGAACAAACACAGAGCCATATCATTTGATGTCTTGAGCCCTAACCTGCAGTAGTCCATACTCTTTAATCCTTCATAGAGCTGTCACTGTGTCATCACAATTTATTTTAAAATGTTATTCTTTAGTACTCATCTCATTCCTAATCATTCATATTAATGGTGGCATTAGAGTGAATTAGGACATTATTTGCCTCATATGGGACACTTAAGGACTTGCAAGTAAGTGCATATCAGAGAAGACAGCATTAAATGTGAATGGCACATACAGTATGAAAAATGGAAGAGACTAATATTAAACTTTGAATAGAAATAACTTGCAGAAAAACTTTCCCACAGGCAACACAACTCTGGTATTTTTAGCTGTTTGAGGCCAATGTATGTTAAGAATAGCATTCACTGCAGTGGGAAAATACACAATTTCTATTACGGGGCAGTCACAATAACAACATACTGATGATACACTGGTATAAAATACGTAATTATCTAGCATGCAAAAGAATAAATCACATAAACTGTTTACAGTAGGAATTGTGAAAGGACAATGACACATTGTTGTCTTCATTTTGTAGCAAGGATAAAGTTTGGCTTCTAAAATTGCAAAATCTAATTCATAGTGTTTATGTGATGCTTCCTGCAAGAAGACTCTGATAAGATTAATAAGATTTTTTTTTCTTTCTAATAAGTTAGGGTAGATATTAGCTTGGTTAAAATGACAGAACTGGATAAAATTAGAAAGATGTTAGCTTAGATAACATCATGTGTTTCTTCACGTTGTATCATTATTGTAAAATTATACAGAATAGTCCTCCTTTCCCGTGCAGCTGCAGCTAACAGAATTGCACTTCCAGAACCATCACTGGATTGGAACTCATAGGGTGCAAAATTCATAACCCTACCAGAAGTGAAGCCAGGCTCTTTCAGAGCTATGCATGGAATGATTATTCTTATTACAGAACTACTAGTCCATCATATTAATAATTATTAATAATGCAGAGAACAAAGGCTTTGCGTGTCCTCATCTCTCATCATATATACAACTAGTTTTAATTGATAAGCCCCGTCTGTTCCGTGTGCTCTTATTGTATCACTAGAAGTTGTAAAAATAGGGTGAAATCAATATTTTTTTATCTGTCCTCCTTGGTAGCAAAGAAAGACCTAAGCTTCAGGATTAGTGGGCAGATATGAAGAGGATTTCTTTCTTTGTGATACAAATCTGTATTAATTGATTTTTCTTGATGTGGATTAATTGCAGCTCTTTATTAGGAATAATATCACAAATAAACTATAGACAAGTATAGATTGCTAAGCCTAGATTTCAACTGAATGAGGCTAATCAATATCTAAGTCTGTAATTTAAAGCAATTCATTAAAGCCTCAGGAAAAGCTATGTGAGAAATGTCTCATCTGGAGCCTTACAGGAGTTTTTCCCTAAATGGAATAAATACATTTGTAATATATAATTATTGCAGATTAAGCTTGCTCAAATGCTTTTCACTTGTCATCTGTTTTGCTGAGGGTGCAGAGGAACACCTCTGCTGTGGTAGCAACATGCTGATGGGCAAGAGCCCCCCTCCATGTTCATCATCAGGCTTTCCATTCAGGAGAGGGGGACGTCTGTCATGTGGTGCAACACTTCAAGTTGCTCTTCAACGTTTTGGGACTGAAAGTGTTCATATTCTCATTTTAATGTAACATGTCATACACTCACTGTGCTTTCTGATGGCCTACACTAGACAAGAGAAATCTGCTTCAGTTTTGGCTAACGTGTTTAAGCACAAACGACAGCCACAGAGCACAGCCTACAAACTACTGCTCTGCCAACAGGTAGGGAGGAGTGTTTCCCATGGGAACACCAGCCTCTGGCCCCAGCATGAAGGATTGCCCAGCTAGGGCCCCTCCTGGCCATGCCTTCTGCTGGCAGCTTACTCACTGCTTTCAAGTGCTAGTTCTTCACTATCACCCCTGTACCTTTGTGCTGGCTTTGGAGGTGCCCAGCACACAGCTGGGACTCTTGGAACCACTTGTGCCTAAAAAGTAGACTCACATAGGACTAATTTTCATCGTTATTGTATAGTAGATATATTTTGTGTCTTATAGGTCATTAAGAACTTCCCTTGGTTATTTTACAGGTAATTAGACAGTAGATCACGTATGACTTGAGGTTGAAGTTAGCCAACAGTTACAAAAATACCAGGAGAGCTTAGTGCTTGTGTTAATTTACACTTTTCATGTACAGCCATACAACACGTGTAGCAATGTCTATATGATGATGGCTTTAGACAGAGGCTGGGTGTCTGTAACACCTTTGAAACTGTTCAGTCTCTGACTGGACTCATAACTCTTGCTCTCAGTTCAGCCAAATGTTCATTCAGGTTCTGATCTTAAGCATCTATTTGAAGTTAAATACATGAGCAAACCTTATTAAAATTGCTACTAATAACGAGCCTTCAGGAAATTATTTTAGTGACCTTTAGTGAGTGTGTATTATGCAAAATGAATTTCAAGATTCTGTGACATAAGAGCTTTCATAAACTGTATCATAAAAGAAGGGAAGTGGCTATAGCACTTGATTAATATGATTGCTGTAATACTTGAGACAAATCTTAGGTTTAGAAGCACTAAATGTAAAACCTAGGATAGCTAAAACACCTAAGTCAGTGCAACAACAATGAACAAAAAAGATTAATTTCAAAATAATATTGTAATGAGTGTATTCTGAAAATACTTTTACATGTTGGCACATGATCTTCCTGGGCACGTGTGTGGATAAGACAGGAACACTCTTCAAGCATGTCCCAGTAGTTCTGTCTAGTTCAAATTGTAGCACTTAACCAAATTCCTGAACTTCTTTGAAGTTGCAAAGGAGATCTGTTTGCCTTAGTAGTTTTATGAATGTTGCACTTAGAATGTTTCCTTTGTGTTGCTTAAGAAACTTGGGTTTAGAGTTGGAAATTCCAAATTTCTATATATTTCTGTAAGCTTTCAGTGTGGCTACAGCAGGGATAAATGCAAACCATTTCTGCTGGAAAACTGACCATGGCTGTCTTTACAGTGGAATAAGCCAGGCAAAACATTCTGTCAACTCTCCAGTGTGCATGTACTGTTCACCAATGATGGTATCACTCTAAGCTTTGTTCTTTTTTCCTTTTGCCTAAGCTAGTATCTGCCCTCTGGATACCACCTTGACTTCAAGTGCTGCAGCCTCCATGTTCCTCCTGTGAAGATAATAGACTTGACTCTCACTGTGAACATACCATAGGCTGTTAAATCACATGCAGTCAAGATAACCTAACCAGGTATTCAGCTTGGTTAAATGACTTTGACTTCTGATTCTTTTAGAAGTAGTTTGTCCTTGTCCTTGTATTATTTTGACAGCTGAATTGTCTAAACCTGACCTAGCAAACCACCTCTTCCAGGCAAGACTTAGCATGATTTGGGACTGATTTTCTGCACACTGTGGTCCCTTTACACTACTCTATGGGAAATATTCCTACTAAGTATACTTAATTGCTATAGAACTAATGGCCTACAGAGGACAGACATTTATTGCTTTTTCTCAGTCATTTATATTTCTTAGACCCTTTCTCAATCCCATGGTGCTTCCATAGCAGCACCATAAATCAAAGCCTAAATCTGAAATGTGTGGAAATGCTAGGACATAAATGCATCCAGTATAGACTGCTCTTGCATTTGACAGCTAACAAAGCCTAGAGAATAAACATCATAATAAGTCAGTGTGCCCTCTATCTGGCTTAGATTATCTGGAGGCCATCTGAATAAACTCTCAGCTGAAACAGGAAGCCCTGGGACTAGATCTTTCACCTTCCTTTGATTGTCATTTTCCAATTGTTTTCATTTTTCAGTGACGCCATCATTTGTTCATTGATGTTTCATTTTGGCCTCGACTGTGCTAGATCCACCCAGAGAAGTCAGAAGCCAAGAACAAATTGGGCCTAAATTATGAATGGTCTTTCCTTGAGGCACCCTTGTGCATAAGGTCCTGTAGTAAGATGCAGACAGTGGTGAGGTTTTGTAGAAGTGGTCTTAAGACAGGGTGCTTCAAGTTCATCAGACTTCTTAAGCAGGTAGACGTAGTATGAGTGCACATACACACACCCCCTAAAGCAAGGATACCAACAGAAATATTACTGTGAAAATACACTAAAATGTGTCTGTATTTTTTCTTTCTTTCCAAACTAGAAAACTATCGCAGCTGACTGCATAGGGAGAGATTTTGCGTATTTTCAAGTTTCTGACATTAGCCTGGTAGTGTAAAGGAAATATAGTACCACAAAAAAGGTGGCGTGGCATAGCAACACAGCAAGTTCAGCTCCCTCTCCTCTCCTCTCCTATCCTTTCCTCTTCCCTCCATTCTCCTCCACTCCCCTGTCCTCTCCTTCCCTTGCCATCTAACCAAAACTTATTCTTTGGGAACAAGAGAGGGAGGTGGGATGAGTGTTAAGAAGGCTGGACTTGCTTGATCTTACATGTGTCCTGTCCATTTTAAGCTTGGGACTGGTTGGCAAGGAAAACAAACCTATATCCACTCATCTGTTTTTCTTGTGCAAAAGATTTCAATTGCATATGGGTTGTCAGTTTGGCACTCAGCATTAACATCATAGTTTAGAGGGGAAAGGCTGTTCTGGAACGGTCAAACAGAAAAAGTAATCCATGTATTTGCATTTCTGTGCTATTAGCGGTGCTGCATTCAGAGCAGCTCTCTGGTCTGAGGAGGGATTTGCAGGCTAACTGCATTTTTGTAGATTTCCTTTGAAACAGAAACAAAACAGAAAAAGCAGCAGCAAACCACAATTTTTAATATAGGATGCTTTAAGATGCCTCCTGAAAGTCACAGGCTGTCCTTATATCCTTCAATTTTTGGAATTCTTCAGGAGTGAGAACAGAGTCGGTTGTCAACAGAGTGCTGTTCAGAGAAACAGGGCAGGGGAATGAAAGAAGGCTCGCTATTGTTTGCTGATGTGGTGTAGGCTGTAGGAATGCCTTGGGAATGCAGCGTCTGCATGGCAGGCAGAGAGAGAGGGCTTTGTGAAGAGACACTGAGGCAGAATGTCAATCATATAAATAACTCTTATCTCATTTTTTTATCATTGCTATCACACTCCTTCAACTGCTGTCCATAAGGATAGTTATCAATTTGCTGGAACATAGAATCCTAGAATGGTTTGGGTTGGAAGGGACCTTAAAGCTCATCCAGTTCCAACCCCCTGCCATGGGCAGGGACACCTTCCACTAGACCACATTGCTCCAAGCCCCGTCCAACCTGGCCTTGAACACTGCCAGGGATGGGGCAGCCACAGCTTGGCAACCTGTGCCAGCGCCTCACCCCCTCACAGGGGAGAACTTCTGCCTAAATCTCCCCTCTGTCAACTGGAGTCTAATGGAAGCTGTCCAAATAGTGCCTGCAGGGGTGCTGGCGTACCATGAAGTGGGGAACAGCGCATCATACCTCCATGCCTTCTGCTTTGTACCACTTTCTGACATAGTCTTGATCATAATTTATGAGTAGGTAACGTACAACCACCCTGCTCTGGTGCCACTTAGAAGCAGCATTGTTTTTCCTAAAATACAGATGTCTTTGTCATTCCCCATAAGAACATGCATGTTTTGAAATATTCATAATTGAGAAAGGAAAATGTTGGCTAGTGGAAAGGAAAGCTCCACACTTATGCAAATGTAAAAACCATGCTTTATCTCACAATGTGTCTGGGTGCAATGATGTAAGAGCACTGTTATGAAATTCCTCAAAACTCTGCACAAAATAGAGGCAACATGCCTGAAAAGGGTGCATTAGTGATTAAAATGATCTTACTCTTTAAGCGAATTAACACTCCAAACAGAAGCTTGCAGGGCTGGGAATAATATACTTGTTAGGACCTGAATTCAATTGACCTTCTCTGAAGTCTCACTTCTCATGGCTCAGTGTTACTTTGTGATGCTTAAGGCAGATCCGCCACTGAGGTAACACATCCCTGGTTTTCTTGCCAGGAATGGGAGGAGATCACATACTGAGAAGATCCACCCTGCTGGGAGGGGTTGAGCCCGTATTTCAGTTAGCCTACACCACGTGCTGTGGAGCAGTTGTAAGGGATGTGCTTCAGCGCAGTCATAGAATCAACAGGGTTGGAAAAGACCTTTAAGATCATCAAGTGCAACCATTCCCCAGCACTGCCAAGTCCATCACTAAACCATGGCACTAAGGGCCTCATCTGCATGGTTTGTGAACAATTCCAGGTTAAAACCACCCAATCTTCTGCCAAATTAGTTTTAACTCTATGTGCCTGGGGGGGCAGTGGACCATCTAGCTGCACCAAGAGTGATATTCATGAAAGAGAAGGCAGCATGGACAGAAGAAAGAGGCAGTGAGCAGACTGGAGAAAGCAGGGCAGCTTGTGCTTCAGCTCCATCTCAAGCCATAGCCCACCTCTGAGCCTCGGTACCTGCTCCAGCACACGGTAGCTTCAGCTTGTCCTCCTGATTCCCATCTGTCTCCTCTGTGGCATCATTTATCCCCCATACCTTCTACACTGCTTTTCACACTGTACCTAATGCTTGAGAAGGCCTTCTTTAGAGCGCCTTAGGAATGTGAATTTCAGGGCAAATCCCATTCTTTCACTCTAGTTCATTCAGTTTTGTGAATAAACCATGGGCCATATCAAAACCTCTGTTTGTTTAAATCAGTGGAGCTCTCATCAGTTCTGTAAGGCCACGCTGACTTGTACCAGCTGAAGATTTATTTCACCCCCTCAGATTTCTTCTTCATTTTTATAGCAACTGTAGCTGTATAGCACTTAATTACAGCACGTGATTATGGTAGAGTTTCCATTATTCACTTCAGGAATTCAAAGTGCACATAACCATTCGTAGTAACTGCTTAAATGCTTTGCTGAAAATCATCTTGATTGTAGAAGCAAATCTCATTTTTGTGCAAAAATGCTGTTTATTTGGCCAAAAGTGGCAATTTCCAAAGTGACCAAAACACAGGAGCCTGCAGGATGGATGTACCCTTGTGAATGGCTCATAACTGAAGAAAGATGTATTGTTTCACAAGATTTGGAAATACGTTTTTCAGACTAACCCATGAAAAATATTCAGTTTCATTCTAGAGGTTAAAAGCCTTCCGAGAAAAATTTTACATCTGCTCTATTTTGGTTACAAAAATAATAATTTCTCTTTTTTTATTTTTCCCCATTAAAACACAATTCAGAATATTTTAATATGAAATCCTGCAAGATCTTACTGAAAATATGTTGTTACAGTTCCTTGGGGAAGGGGAGAGGGTTGTTTCTTTTGCATTTGCCTCATGTTGTGAGGGCGTAAAGAGGAAAATTTCTTCTAACAGCAATAGTTTAGTCAAAAGCTATTTTAAAAGAAACATGATTTGACCGAGATAGTGGCCAACTCTTGATTTAGATGTTTTAGCATTTATTAGCAATGTACAAAGCAAACACTCCAGTTGGGGTTCCAAACTACAACAACCAAAAATCTCTGATGACTAACACTTCCTGGCTGCACTTCATGCTGGCTCGGAAAGAACAAGACTACTTTTTGTCTAAGCCTGTACTAATGTTATATAAAAGGTTGTGAAAAAGGCTGTGTAGGTCCATCCACAACCATCAATCTTTTGCATATATGCTTGTGGTGGTTTTTTCTGGTGGCTTTGGGGAGAGTCAATCTAATGTTTAATTAAATCATGTAGCTTTAGTTGAAGCATACTTCTCTAGCTGGCCATTTTCATGCAGGGATTTGCTGCAATCCCAAAAGAAGGATGAATAATGTTTCCTATTTTGACCACAGAGTGATCTGGTCAGGCATGCTGTCAGTGGACATTCCTACTGGCTTCCAGGGAGAAAAATTGCCTGTGGTGCACTCTGTCCCTGCCACATGTGGAGGGGGTCCTGCTGGTGGGCAGAGCATGTGATGGCGAGCTGGGATCCCTGGATTCCTTCCTTGCTCTGATACTGGATCAGGCTGTGTCTCTGGGCCAGTTAGGTAGCCATTAATTAAAATGAAGGTGTTAATACCCACATCTCTTCAAGGTCCCTTCCAACCCTAACCGTTCTATGATTCTATGTTATGAAAGTCGTTTCTGTGTATTTAGGAGGCTCTTTGACCCTCAAATGAAACTGTCAGATGAAAACAGATCAAAAATAACAGCTCAAAGTAGATGCAGGACTACTACATCTGATTTTCTGTAGGGCTCTGGGCCTCCCAGCCCATAGATTCAGAAACATCCTATAAACTCCTCAATAAATTAAGACCAAGGAAGATCTACATGAAGATCCACTTTTTGCTCAGCAGATATTCTGTCTTCCCATTCCTGGCACGTCGTTTCCTTTTGCGTTCTCCCTCCTTCCATCATAATACATCTTTCCTTAATCCCTGCTAGCACCCACCCTCATCCCATGTTCCTCCCTCGCTCTTCATTAAGCTCTACATAACATATTTCCAGCTGACACTGACTGGAAATGTAATACTCCCAACTGCGCTGCCAGCAACACTCTGCTGGCCTCAGCTGCTGTTATGGTCCAGCTCCCCTGGTTTCTTTTCCACACTGGGGGAAGGCTGGAAATGGTGGTAGGCTCCAGCAAAACCAGCTACACCCAGAGCTCAGGAGAAGGCTGGAAGTGAGGGCTGGAAGGAGTGGATTGGGTCAGAGTTTCCGCCACCTCTGAATTGGTCTCAGTGTCCTGTGATGAAATACCCTCCCCACAGCACCCTCCCATGGATGCTCAAAACCCACTGTTCTATGGGGAATTGCACTTTGTAAGAAGCCATCTGTTCAGAAGAGTTCACCTTCCAGTGGGATATCCTTATAATGACCAGATTTTCAGATGGGTTCAGCATTTTACGTGTATTTGCTAGATACTCTTTTGAAAAGTTTAGTTCTAGTAGCCAGAAAGACAAAATGTTATGAGTGGAATAAATAACTGTAGAAGAACTTGTTCAAACAATCGCCATCCTGTCCAAAGGGCCAATTCCCGTGTGTACTTGAAGATCCCATGAAAAAGTCACTGATGCTTAATGAAACTTTATTCTTAATATTCATATCAGTTTTACATAGCTCTTTCTCTTCATTGTAGTCTGTCCCTTGTTTGCTCTTTGGACATTAAAAGATGGTACCTGCATTTGAAGAGCTCATCTTTGATCCTTGCACTGTTCACATCTAACGGTTTTGTGGTTCTCTTCAGTCTTTATGCTTGAATCCTGTGTTCAGTTCTGGGCCCCTCACTACAAGAGAGACATTGAGGTGCTGGAGCGGGTCCAGAGAAGGGCACTGGAGCTGGTGAAGGGCCTGGAGCACAAGTGTGATGGGGAATGGCTGAGGGACCTGAGGGGTTTAGTCTGGAGAAGAGAAGGCTCAGGGGGGACCTTATTGCTCTCTACAAGTACCTGAAAGGAGGATGGAGACAGGAGGTGGCTGGTCTCCTCTCCCAAGGAACAAGTGATAGGACAAGAGGAAATGGCCTCAATCTGTGCCAGGGGAGGTTTAGACTGGAGATTAGGAGCAATTTCTTCCCCAGAGGGTGTTCAGGCATTGGAACAGGCTGCCCAGGGCAGTGGTGGAGTCACCGTCCCTGGAAGTGTTCACAAACCGTGCAGACATGGCCCTTAGTGCCATGGTTTAGTGGTGGCCTTGGCAGTGCTGGGGAATGCCAAGCTTGGCTGATCAACTTGGTAATCTTAAAGGTCTTTTCCAACCCAGATGATTCCATGATTCTATGTTTTAGCTAACTGAAAGTTTCTGTAGGTTCCCTTCTTGATTCTCCCTCAGTTTTCCTTCTCTTCTTGGGTTGGACTTTTGGTTAGATGGATTATTCTCAAATCAGAAATTTAGCAGAGTGATATTAGCCAAACAGGCATTGAATTTCTGCTTCCAGAACCTGTATGGCTTGGGCAGGGCTGCACTCCTGGGAGGAGGAGAGGAATGCTCCTGCCCACAGCTGGGAATTGAGGCAGGCGTTCAGCCTCGTGGGACCTGACAGCACTGCCTCTATACCACAGATCCCCTCGGCCAGGGAAGCCTTTGGACATACATCCTAGGACTATCTTAATCCTTTGGCACCCCAGAACATGCTCAGGATGCTCCAGCAGCAGGTTATGCTACATCTTAGGTACAGCTGTGTGGTGTGTGCCTGTTTCTTGGTACAAAGAAGTTGCTATAAAATTACTGCTCTGTTCTAAAACATTGCTGGCAAATTCTCATGAACATGGGAAAGAAACAAGAGTGTTGAGAGCTCTGAGTATCATTGAAATATTTAAATATTATGTATGGTGACGCCTGTAATTCAACATTTGCTGTGGTAAACACAGCAAAAATTACTGTAGCATAATGTTATTCCATATTTTAAGCCAGATTCTTGAGGTTTGTTTTATTTATATCACATGTGGCTGGGAGAAATAATTCTAGGAAGGCTCATACCATGTATTTTCTTTGCAAGTTGCCAAAATATCTTTAAGAAATCAATGGCTGGGGACTCTTCTGTGTGGCTAAAGATTTATTTTTAACCTCTCAGTGTGCCAAAATCAGGAACAATTATTAATCTGTCCTGAAACTGCTGATACAACCTGCTGGCAACAGATGGTGTGAATGAAAAGCCAGAAGTGGTCATTTTTAATATTCAATAGATTAAAAAAACTTAGTTCTTTAATCTTATCTAACCTCTTGTGACCGAGGGTCTAAGGTATTGTCTTAAAGACAATATCAATAGCTTTGATTTGAACCTGGATCAACCAGAGGACTGGATCTTCTGAGATACTTTATGCCTCTAAATGGTGCTGCATGTTCCTCATCTCTGTTGACCTTGGTGATGCAGGTTCTGTGCGGCTGCACTCTGGGGGTTCTTGTTTAGGTCTGAACTTGTAGGGTAGTTAAGAACCAACTCCTGTCAATGCCTAGGGATGGAAAAATATTACATTACTAGATATTATCTCAGCCTTGCTGTATTTATACAGCTCAATTACAAAATCAGGAAGTATTGCCAAGCATCGTTTGCTACAGCTGGCACAAGCACACAGACACACACACACAGAGAACAGGACAAAATAAACCCCAAGCTGCAAGCCTGCTTTACTTTGTGATCTGTTAAGGATCTGAGTCGTGCAGCCTGTGGTGACACTGTGCTTCCAGTGAGACTTGGTTTAGCCCTGTGCGCCACTGAGTGCCAGCAGCAGGAACACAGAAATTCACAGCTTCCCATGAAAGGTGGATCCCAAGCATAGACCCAAGCTCACCTCACCTCTGGGAAAGGCAGTATCTGAATTTCAGGTGTGGGATTGCTTGTTATTTCCGATAACATTTCTGCAGCCCAGGTTTATTGGTGGGAAACAAGGCAGGAGGGACTCAAAACCCTGCCAGCAGCTCGTCTGTAAGGGCAGTGCTATTAACATAGGGCAGGTGAGAAGTAGCCTGAGGTTTTTGCCCAAATCATTTCCAGATCAGGTATCCTGTCACACTGTACTTGCCAAGCAAATGCAGCAGATGTGGACAGATGACAAACAGCATGCACGACGCGGGGACAGAAAAAACCTTTTCCAAACCAAGGGCTGCAATTTGAGAAGCTGTTACTTTCTGTCTTTTTAATACATTATTGGTGCTGGTCTGCACAGACCCCATATCCTGGCAGGCCAGCAGCTCCTCACCCAGAGATCCCCCTTTTGGTCCCAGCCTTCCTCCTGCAGTTGTGCTGCTTTCCTCGAGCATGGCCCCTCCAGCCCTTTCTGCCTCCGTGTCCACACACAGCAACCACTGACCACAGTCAGGCAGTCCCCTGACAATACAGCATGTGGGAAAGCTCTTCCAGGGTGAGCAGCAGCCCGTCCAGAGCTCAGCCAGAGAGGAAAGGCCAAAGCGCCATGGGAGAGTATGGGGAGGATGCTGAAGTTTCCTGATGAAGGGAAAATGAGTTCTCCCCTATGGGTTTTTCTTTGGAGGCTTTAAGAGTGATGTTTCTGAATTGGAGTGGAAGAAAAGAAAAAAACCCAAACCAAACATTAAAAACTATCCAGTTAGAAAGATGTGACTTTAATTTAGTGCATGATCCAGCAATGGCAGGTACTGCTGTGAAACGGGGGGATGCTGGGAGGCACCGGGAAAAATACCCTTCCATATCAAATCATCTCAGACAGCAAAATGCAGCGTGCCCAGCACAGCAAGACAAACAGCTGAGGAATGAGGGCACAGCTAAACAACTACTGATGTGTCTATTAGCCTGAGCTGTTGCTGACAGCAGTGGCCCCAGCACCCCTGTCCCAGGGAGTTCATTCCAAACCTGCCTGGATGCGTTCCTGTGTAACCTGCTCTGGGTGGCTCTGCCTTGGCAGGGGGTTGGACTGGATGATCTGCAGAGGGCCCTTCCAACCATAATGTTGGCAGCCCTAATGTTTCTGTGATTCCTGGTGTGGGGAGCCTGGTGAGGTCTGATCCAGTGGTGAGCAGGGATCACTCTGCTGCCGGTATCATTCCTGGGGAGAGTGCTGGTCTACTCTTACCATGTGGTAGTTAAAACAAAAATGAGAGGCTAGAGGTGTGGAGGGAGTTTATGGAGAGGCAGCAAGGTGTGACAGGACTGTGCATTTTGTTGGCATTGGGGATTTCCGCTTGAATGAAGGATCCATTCATGAACCATGGCCTAGGAGAGCTCATCTAATGGTCTGAGTAGCAGCAAAGTATTCTTCCTTTCTATTTGGGGATGGGAGATAGATTCCCTCTTAGCTTTGGGTAAGTCTGGTCTGGTCTGAAAATGGGGTTGTGAAGTGATTATTTGGGTTTGTAACATTGTTTTTGTCTTTCTGGTAGCTTCATTGATAACAGAAAGTATTCCAGGTTGAACAGAGCCTTGGGTGACGCGGTCTAGTAGAAGGTGTGGCAGGGGGGTTGGAACTAGATGATCTTAAGGTCCTTTCCAACCCAAACCATTCTGTGATTCTGTGAAATGTCTGCCTGTGAAAGCAGCTTTCTGCCAGGCTCTGAGGTGCAGTCCGAAATGTTCTGTAGTGTAGATACCCCAGTAATTCCAGATACCCAGGGTGCATGTTGCCAGGCAGGACACACAGAGTTGAAGGATGTTGAACACTGAGAATATAAACCAGAAGCCTTCTGCACACAGAAACCCACAGCTCAGGTAGTATTTTGCCAGCGTCAGCATGCAGGAATACCGGGTCAGTTGTTAAAATGGCACCTGAACCAGGACAATAACCGTAACTTGCAAATTCTACTTGATCTGTTGGGTACAAGTGTGGGAATCAGAACACATAGTGGCAACCACTTCAAATCCTGAGACGGAGGTAGAGAAGCAAACTGCAATCAGAAAATATCTCTTTCTCCATCATTCCTAAGTTCTCCAAGGTCTAAGGCAGCTTGGGATCTACCACACACCTTTCTATAGTAACAAAGCATTTTAATGGGATTTCATATATGTGGAATGTCAGTCCCATTTCCCCCTTATGGGCAAGATGTTTACCCATTCTTTTTCATACACTCAAATTGTGTACTTAGGCAATATTTATTAGAGAATCTCAACACAGCATTCCCTAACAGTAGAATATAGATAGGTTTATTCATATTTTGCAGTTTATAAGAGGGGTTTCATGCACAACACCTAGCCCATAGCAGAACCAAGTGCAACCACAACACCGCTATGAATAGACTGATGCTACAGTAAGTAAATGTGTTCTGTTGGCAAGAAAAGAGACAATTGTTTCTTTCTGCTGTAGAATATTCAGGAAATATACTTCACAATTGAGAATAATGTCCTTTGCAGGATGCTTGCTTATTTATTGCAGTAATACGTATTCCTGTATGTATTAATAAGTTTATTTCCAACTGACAAAAAAATTACCTCTTTAGTTTTTATCAGTGAAATATGGTCAGTCATCCAACAGTTTGCTTCTTTGGCATAGCCTCCACTTGCTATAATGAGGAATAAGCCAAGAGTGTATCTCAATAAATATATGGTTAGAAATAATGCTTTTATGTTTTCCATATTTTGTTATTCTTGCCTCAAATCACAGCTCAGTTCAGCGTAATCTGACATGGCTGAAGTACTGAAACCCCCACTCCTGCAAAGCAGTGTTTATTCTAGAAACCACAAACTTGACCTAACCTAGAGCAGCTTTTTCAGCAGTGATATAATTACAGTAGTTATTGTTGCAATAAACCAGATGTTCCTGAGCCGGAATGAAAGCACTTCCCCCCGCATTACATTTGTTACGTTGCCTCTTTTCAAGTTTCACATCAGCTGTTCAGAAAGCTCTTTCTTGGTTGAGTGTCACTTACAGATTCTTGCTGCGTGAGTCTTTTAGCCTAAAAGAATGAAATACTGGCAGGCTCCAAATTTTCATTGCTTTCCTTAAAACCTCAAACATGACAGTTATCAATGTCACTAATTCTTGCGCTGGTTTAAAGACATTTTTTTGTCCTTTAAGATACTTTTATTTGGCTAAAAACCCCACTTTGAAAAACCTGCTTATGCTTGAGATTGAATGAGTACATTGTTCTATATGAAAACAAATGTTCCACTCCTAGAAGATCAATGAGTTTGCCACAGACTTCAGTAAAGTCATAATTTTACCCCAGCATTTTGAGCAACTCAGTTGTTAGGCACCATTGGTAGCTTTGGAGAACAGCATCTTTTAACCACTGTATCAGCTGTGGTTGCAACTGTGGACCACAACCAGCCATTCAACCTGGACCCCGAATATCTATCATTACTTAAACATTACATAACTTACAGTTTTAACAGCATCCTAGTCAACTTTCTCAGCCCAATCAAGACCTAACTCTAAAAGTACATTGCCAACAAAGGAATGGGCTGTGTTTAAACTACTAGGACCTTAGACATGAAAGTTATTGTATACATTTTACGTGTGCAAGAAAACCTGTCTAGAAACAAGGAATATGAAAAGTCAGGGAGAAGTTAGAAGATGGCTTTGTTGCCATGCAATCATACAGTAAAAAATACAGTAAAAAAACCCATATACTTGGCTTTGGTTTTGGTTAACTTACATATAAGTTCTTATGAAAACAAGGCAACAGTAAGAATGAATTATCAACTCTCTGAACATGTCATGGCAATCTTGGAAGAAACCTTTGTCATGTTCAGTTATACACACTGCTTATTTTTCTAGTGGTAAACTCTTAGCCAACCCATCCTTGTGGTAACTGCCATATAACAGGGAGACAAACCAAGGAGGAATTCACCCACCCTGTGGGCTGCTAAATTTACACTTTGTAAAATATAAGTGTTTCTTATAGAAAGAATGTACATGACTCCGAAACACAGTCCAATTTTTCACTGATGTGGTAGGAGATGCAGACGTTGTTGGCCTGATTTTATAGAACTCTTTGAAAATGGGCCATCAAAATAGCTGAGGAAACCCAAGAGGCACCCACACGTTTGGAAGCAGATTATAAGACAGCTCAGTTGCTCTGCCATCACCAGCTCCCTGCTTTCAAAAGACACGATATCAATTTCACATGTTTTTTTCTTTCCTAATGGGAATGTGTCAGAGCTGAAAGAAATACATAACAAGGACTCATGTCCAGGGAGCCTCAACATCGTTCCTATCACAGAGGCTGGGAGGCCCCTGTGCTTCCTCCCCTTGGCCGTGACATGCCCGGTGAATATTTCCACCACCCACACTTCATTCATTCTTCCCTCTCCTCACCCACTCAGCATTACAGCTGTGCAAAGCATCCGTTACGAACCCTGGAGCCATCTGAAACCTACCTTTGTAACTCTGTTATGTGCTTCACACACAGCTGGGGTCGGTTGCGCTCCTGGTAAATTGGTTTGTGAGACCATCGACCCCCAGCTTCATGCAAATTTGGGCCCAGGTGAAGGTGAATGATTTATGGGTTGCAGTTTGAAAACCACTGAGAGAGTTTCAGATCGCTCCGTCAGGTTTTGCTGTGGAGATCCCTGTCATAGTCATGGAAATCAAAAAGGAGAATTGGATAGTACACTGCAAAAGGGAATAATAACAGCAGTCAGATCCCAAATGTGCTCTGTGTGCTATGAACAGTTCCTGGCCTAAAAGACCTTGGGGGGGGGGGGGGGGA